>NW_015505865.1:101382-108146 GCF_001515645.1 Sinocyclocheilus grahami | reverse complement strand
GCAGCGATTTATTTTCCAAAGCCACTCATATAATGCAGAAACACTCATGAAGCAAGCAAAACACGTACAACGTGCACACGTATTTGTACTGGTGCAGAATGAGATGGACAAATACAGTACAGCCGAGCGCATTTCACACAGGATGTTAGTTTCACTTTCGCCAGGAAGTAGTGTATGCTTAAGGGTGAAAATAAATTACGTTTATAGTGAATGCCCCTATAAATTGTCTTATATTTACGATTTAGTTTTAATCCAAATGATGCGTGTGCTAAGTGAGCGAACATCAATAAAGATCACACAACAGAAGTGCACGCTCTCTCTCTCTTTCTCTCTCTCTCTCTCCCTCCCTCCCTCCCTACCATTAAGTAACCTTTGCATTGTTTTACTTACATCTTTTTGACATATCCAACCGAACTACAAACTTTCCAGTGATGTCTGTGAGAAAGGGATATTCACTCGACAAGCTCAAGCATTTGCGCCGCTGCGCGCTCAATCCGCTCAGCGTGATTTGCTTACCAGCTGGCGCAAATGAGCTATACAAGCATTAATACTGAATGTTTTATATGCATTGCATACATATACTTCGTAGACATCTTTAGTCTCTAATAACTCCATTCTGCTGTCGGTGTTTCTTTGTCTGAATACGGCACTTATCAAATGCTGTGTGGTATCGGCGTTTGGTATCGGGGCATTTTAACGAGTACAGGTATCGGCATACAGGTAAACCAGCATCGGTATCGGTGCATCCCTAGTTTCGTGGTGCAGTTCTTTGCAGGGTCACTCCGTTTGCCCTTACGAACACATGCAGTAAAATACACAGAAACACAACCACACTCCTCCAACCCTTCACAGATATCCGTCAACCCTGTGCTGGTTTAGACCCCAGCATGACCCCGACATGCCATTTGTCCTATTAGCTATCGGAACTCATCATTTACACATTTCATCACACACCCCACTGCGAGCGGATCAGTCAGAAAAGAGCAGCGCTTCACAATTCGCCAGATGTTATTCTTTCAGAATGTTCAGCTGTGGTAATTTGCTTATAAATGGGATTTGGTCTTCCCAAAATGTCAATAAATTGAAAGAAAGCTTAATATGGTTAAAGCTAATATGAAGCTAGACTTACTAAATTAACAATGAAAACTTAATTGACTGTCTGTGCACCTATTTAACATTAACACAGGAAAAAAAATCTCAGGAAATATCCTGGTGAGTTGGGGATTGTCGTGAATGCATTTCAATTCTCCTGACAGATCAGAAATGTCATGCCCATTCAAACTGGACATGTGTCCTGTCACATTTTTGAGCTAAGTAGATTTTGAATTCAACTTATTCTGTAAAAATAACCATTGCATAATTACATAGGGTTTTATAATTATACATTATTCAAATTTAAAAAAAAAACATTTTTTTAACTGTTTTTCATTACTCCAGTCTTCAGTGTCACATAATCCTCCCGAAATCATTCTAATATGCTGCTCAAGAAACATTTATTATTATTATCAATGCTGAAAACTGTTGGGCTGCTTCATATTTTTGTGCAAACCTTGATACATTTTTTAAGGCTTCTTTGATAAACAATTTATTTGAAATATAATTTTTTGTAACAATGTAAAGTATTTACTGGCACTTTTGATCAATTAAAAAAAAAAAAAAAAAAACTTACGGACCCAAACTTTGAGCAGTGGTGTATACTTGTATATATAAGGTTTAGAAACTAGGTCCCCTTGCACGCTAAACCAAAACTGTAACAATACTATACAATATTAATATACAATATCTTACACCTATATAATTTCTAGTTCTAGTGCCCCTGTAAAGAAGGTGGTGCATTATGCCCTTTAGACAAATATTTTACAGAACAATGCAATGAGAAGCAATGAGAGCCTATCACCTTCACATCTGCTCTAAAAAGGACGAGCAATTTGGATAAACACCAAGAATTGAGACTTGATACACATAAAATCGTTACCATAGAGATTGTGTTGGTTTCATTTTACAAGCCATGTCTGCAGCTGGTACAAACCAGAAGAACAGACAAATGGAGAGATGGGCAACTGGTCAGCCAGGGGTGACGGACTCGGAGCTTGTGCCAACTCTAATCCTCTACCAGACACTGCAAAAGACACTTACAACATACCAATAATCATCCAGAGGCCAAAAACATACACAAAAAAATCTGACAGCAGCAAGACCTACTAATATGAATCTGCTTTGTGCACCAGTAATGTACTGAAGTGTAATAATAACAAGGCATATGACAAAATCAGAGTGCTTCCAATATAATAAACAAGGTGACATGGTGTAAATAAGAGATTTAAGCACCATCTTGCAACCCTCTACACACACCTTGGCAATATAATCGCCATTGGCTAGTACATTTTTTTGTTTACTCGCCAGACTGATATACTATTTTTCACACACACACTAAATGGGGACATTACATAGACTTCTATTGTTTTTATATACAGATAGTTATACACTTTTTAACCTAAACCCACCCCTACCCCTCACAGAAAACTTTCTGCATTTGTACAATTTTTACTTTATTTTTATAACAGTTTTACGAATGAGGACATCCACAAATTTAGGTTTTTGCCGATTTTGTCAGGCTTTGCTCACTTTTGGGTACAAGCTATCAGTAAAGCGACGGGCGAGTCGTGCGCCTTCACACTAGTTTACAGTGCGTCAAATACAGGTGCGCTGCGTGCTACATACTGCGCATCCATTGAGTACATGACATGATCCATTGAGCGCATCCAAATAGTACAGATCGCTTGACGGAGAGCGAAACTCAAGCGCTCAGTCAGCGTGTTTATCGAGTGAACATCTGTGTTGTTGAACGCCTCTCACACACATACTGGCGTGTAAAATCTAAGAATTTATTAGCCAATGGCTAATGTTAGACATTATTTAGTCGCCCAGAGTAAGATTTAGTCGCATATGTGGGTGATTTACTCGCAATGTAGAGGGTTGTCTTGCACACAAAACTCATTTATATTCTAATAAAGGAAAATTTCATATACATTTCTAATTCATTTAATTCCTAACTTCTCTAAAGTTTATAAAAAATTAATTCATGAAGTATTAAGAAAGGCAAACACAGCCCATTGGAAACTCCCCACAGGGCAGGTGAGCTAAGAGGAACTAGACACAGACAACAGCTGACAGATAATATCATTAAAACTTCAGAAAACATGTTAGCAAAATCTTAGTTTGCTGGTTACTTAAAAAAAAAAAATAGTCTTTGTCAGAGCTATAGTAATGCACATGCTCTCTCTCTATATATATATATAAAAGCTGTGAGTTCATGTGGGAAACACGATTGAATCTGAGACATTTCTTGTTCTCTGTCTTCATCCCATCATTTATTATACCCTCCAATACTTTACTAATAAAAAGCGCAAGCATTAGAAAATCTGTGTTCTTTTTTTTTTTTTTTTTTTTTTTTTAAGTCTAGTCTTATGATTCAACAGGTCAAGTTAACTTGACTGGAAATACTAAACTAGTTTTAGCTGTTAACACATTTAATTAATATGGAAAGGGAAAAAATACAAGGTAGAAGGATTAGTTTACGATCGAATGACTTGGCTGAGACAAAAATTTTTTTTTTTTTTTTTTTTTTTTTTTTTTTTTAAGTCTAGTCTTATGATTCAACAGGTCAAGTTAACTTGACTGGAAATACTAAACTAGTTTTAGCTGTTAACACATTTAATTAATATGGAAAGGGAAAAAATACAAGGTAGAAGGATTAGTTTACGATCGAATGACTTGGCTGAGACTACGCTGATGTAAATGTTTAAATATTTTTTTGAAAAGAATTGTGTTTACGTGAACTATTTCTAAGTTAAACAAACAGCAGAACAAACATTCAGCTGGTCATATTTAAATTCTTTCCACAGTGTTCACTTTGAGAGGGAAAAAGGAAGGAGCTGCAGACAGACGACAGAGAGAGTGCACGGAATAAAAAGAAATAGACCAAGTGAAGTGGAAAGA
This sequence comes from Sinocyclocheilus grahami, assembly GCF_001515645.1. NCBI lineage: Eukaryota > Metazoa > Chordata > Actinopteri > Cypriniformes > Cyprinidae > Sinocyclocheilus > Sinocyclocheilus grahami. Next base: position 104,147 of record NW_015505865.1, on the reverse strand, counting down.
TAAGTTAGTACCCTAATTAATGAACCCCAGTGTGTTTTTCTCTCCCTCTGATCATTGGAGTGGAACATGGGGAGAGCGTACAGCAGGCCCAGCTCATTACCGCTGCCTACTACTGGAGCGGAACATTCCAGAGAACAGCATTGGTTTGTGTTGGAGACGGGACGCCTGAGCTCACTAATTCCAGCGCCGGTGGGAGCCAGAGCAATAGCCAAAATCCCACCAAAATCCGTTGCTATGACTTATCGCGAGAGGCAAAAGGTTACGTTTTAGTCGCATAACATTAATTAATTAATGTTTAGGTTAACGGAAACACCGTTATTTCGCAATACTTTTTTATCGACATTTATAAAATATCGCCAAAGTTTGGAAACTTGCCTACTGTCTCAGTCTATCAAAGGTGCTCTTGAAAAACCCGGACGATCCCCCAACCGAAACTGACTCTGGTGTCGATAAAGGTATCATCTTGTACCCTAACCTTAAAAAAATCTGAATTTAGAAGGCAAGTCATCTATTTTGTTTAGTCACATATGTGTTGAAGTAAACAAAACAAAGCGCTGTACACTAGGGTTGTGACGGTGAGGAAATTTTCCCACCGGTTAATCGACGCGTGACAACACCAGTAATACCGGTATCACCGCGGGGCGTGATCCCTCTTTTCCTCACTTTCCTTCACTTTTAAATAGCTTGTAAAAGCAGTGTGCCCATTTTACTTTCACTTTCAAATAGCGGCAATTCAGAGTAAAGCAATTGTTCGTTTTTAGTTAGTTTGAATTTTCCCTCTTTTCCTCACTTTCCTTCACTTTTAAATAGCTTAAAAGTGCCATGTGCATTTTACTTTCACTTTTGAATCAGCGGCTGTTCGGCGTCAATTGCTTGAATGCAAACACAAAATACAACGTCAAACTCACTTTAGCGTATATATGAAACATAGAACTTTTATTAACAAAACAAATAAAAATACACCATGCTTTCTACAATATGGGTCTTCATTACGAAACTTATTTTCAGCAGACTTTCTCGCACCCACTGCCTAAAGCTGTTCATATCTAATTGACTGTATTTTGCTCACATTTCTGCACCGTCTTGCAACAAGTCTAGGTCAAGTCTGCGCATGCAGTTGCCAGTCAGCATGTCGCCATTCACAAACCGCTCTGCTCCTCCATCACGTCCTTCACACCGGTGAAAAGGTGGAAACGATCTGTGAATGTCTGTTCCTATTAAATGACAATGGTCACTTAACAGCAGAGAGAGTTTTTTTAAAGGCTGAACTGAAAGAAAGGATGTTTGTAACTGTAGTATGTGTAACTGGGTAAATGTAAAGGGTATAGCAATGATCAGAAAGTTCTAGACTGCACTACACAGTCCAAGAATGAAGAGGGGGGTTACTTTGCAGTACTCTGAAATTATCTAGTGAGTGATGAGGAAGAAAAGAGGGAGTGACACTGTGAGGTGGGTGCAGAATTACTTTGCTGACAAAACATAAGATCTGAAGCACAACAAAATTCAAGAGTGTTGAATAAAAATATATGTATGTATGTATGTGTGTGTATATATATTTTTGTGTGTGTGTGTCTGTACATATATAGCATTCAACATTCTTGAATATTGTTGTGCTTCAGATCTTTATATATGCAAATACACAGGGGCGTAGATTACGCAGGGGACGCATCCCCCCCCACTTTTAATAGCCCGTAAATTCGTCCCCCGCACTTTTTCGGGCAAGTGTGTTCGCATAGAGGTTTTCAAGAGCCGGTGTGAATAAATATAGATTTAAATTCAAAGAGACAGGATAGTCTGTGCATGATCTGATGTTTTATTCGGTCCCAGAATAAGGCGAGATGAACATCGCGGAGCGCTAAACACTCCGTGCAGTGTATGTTTCATTCATACTCGAAGCCGGCGGGCGCTCTCGCGCAGAAAGTCGTATGAGGAAATTCCTAATATGGACAAAAGCGTCCAGCTATCGCTGTATGAAAACAGTTGTTTTCACAGAAAAACTGAAACGTTTGGAAACATGAAGACATTAAACATACGATTGCGACAATATATGGTTTATCTGTGTTTGTCAAGTCATCTCCAGGTAATAAATAAAGTATATGAACAATGCAGTGCTAACTGACATAGCATTTATTACAGTATAGAAACTATTCTGCCTTATTATGTGATAAAAAAGTGTTTGTAGTATAGAAGCAAATCATTATTATTGGTTACTGTCCAGCAGTTATCTGATTTCTAAGCCAAATAAAAGCTAGAAATGAGAGGAAAATTTAAGTTGACTATACACTATCAGTCAACAGTTTTTGAACAGTAAGATTTTTAATGTTTTTTTAAAGTCTCTTCTGTTCACCAAGCCTGCATTTATTTGATCCAAAGTACAGTAAAACTGTAAAAAGTGTATTTAATATATCTAATTTAGAAATATTTTTACTAGGCTATTTCAAATAACTTTTCCATTTGAATATATTTTAAAATGTAATTTATAGTGATTTCAAAGCTACATTTTTGCATCATTACTCCAGTCAATCAGCATATTAGAATGATTTCTGAAGAATGTGACACTGAAGACTGGAGTATTGATGCTGAAAATTCAACTTTGATCACAGCAATCATTTTAAAATATCTTCAAATACAATGCAGTTATTTTAAATAGTAAAAATATTTCACAACATTACTGCTTTTGCTGTACTTTGGATCAAATAAATGCAGGCTTGGTGAGCAGAAGAGACTTCTTTATAAAACATTAAAAATCTTACTGTTCAAAAACT
>NW_015505865.1:78148-101372 GCF_001515645.1 Sinocyclocheilus grahami | reverse complement strand
AGAAATGTTATATTGTAATGTTTTATATATATATATATATATAATTTTTTTTTTTTAATATATATTACATTTCTGTCCCCCTCACTTCTGAAATGATGGCTACGCCCCTGCATATACATATACATATATATATACACACACACACACACAATACAATATAATAAATATTAAAATGTATTAATCTCTGTGAAAGTTACATTTCTTCAGCTGCCCAAATAAGGACATAAAAGTGTCTTTCAGCAGGAGAGTCTTTTTCTTTCATTGAAAACACTGAAAAGCTTCCAGGACTTAATGTGTCTCATGTATCTGTACGATGTTTTTTATGAATTATCTTTCCGCCACAGGGAGATCCAAACTCATGCTTCAGTATATTTATGTTGTTTGTCCTTTACTGTGGGAAGATGAACAACTGCAAGAACAGACCTGCCTTTTACATCAAGATACCTTCAGGCATTTATTTTGGCAAAGGGAATCTGCAAATCCTCAAAGATGGTGGGCCAATAGGCTACTGCACTTACACAATAACAATAATTACAAATAAACTAAATAATAATACAAAAATACAATAAAATAGTGCTACTCAAACTAAAAGGTAACTGTCAGGGACCAATCTCTGGCTAGTAAAAATACCAAGAAATGTATTCGCTCAGAGTTGTTACTCATGCTGAACAAACCACAACACCTTATGCACAGAAGCCACTCAGTGAAACAGGAAAGGTTGTATTTACCTGTATCTACAAGAGAGATGTAGTGGCTTAAGCTACTCTTGCTAAAGTTGCTGAGAAAGCTTTTCTTTTGTAGGCTACTGTACTGGATGGCTTCAGATATGAGATGGCAGTACAGGCATAGCATCAATTGCTCCCACAACAGATCAGATTTGGAGCCATCTGATGATGAAAGCTAATGAGATCCCTCAAACATACAGAAAACCCCCAGTCAGCCTGAGACACAATTTACATGTAAACTGCTCAGTCAGAATTACTTCACATTCATTTCAAATTAATTTAAAAAAAAAATGGTTATTAATGCAGCTATATTAACCTCTTTTGGTTAAAAGAGACAAATATAACAAATTAAAATTATTCAAGACACGGTGCAAAATAGTGAGTGGACAAGAGGAGAATATAAATTGAAATAAACAACCTAAATAGTAGCCTATATACGCGTTTCTGGAAATTTCACTGTCATCTAACTCTTCCCAAAATGCGTGTTTTATAGCGTATAAGCGTTTTTATACAAACACTACTATAGTAGCCTATTATTATAATTCCATAAAACAGCAAAGCATTTGTATTTTGTATTTTTTAACAGACGAACATGCTAGAGTCCATTTACCGGCGTTACTCACCTTTTCCTTTCTGGAACAAATCCTCTCTGAATATTACAAAATTGTCAATCCCTGATTAGATTCAGAAGTTCATAAAATACAGACTCCCAAATAGTCACTAGACGAACCTCCACATTTCTTCCTCTGTCGTAGCCCTTTTGGTTTTCATGAAATCACTGGGATGTAACGCTTTCTTTCGACTCGTCCGAGAATCGTTTGAGATCAGTGAAAACGCTCAGCAGGGACGCGTGCTCGTCCTCAAGATCGCGTCGAGACGATTTCGGTTGAGTATCACAACGTTAAAGACTCACTTACAGACCCAACGAAGCGACTCCCGACCGGGTTCGTCTGGTTTTCTTCTGAAAATGCCACCCGTGCGGTTTTTGTTTGCGTTCGTGCGAAAAGAAGGTAACGTTAGAGGGGGGGAAACTTTTACCTCAATCTCTACTTCGGTCGGCAGTCCCGACTCTTAAAGTCAATCTAATCGAAACGTTCAAATGCGATTTTACTTGAGTCGCTCTGTATTAATTGGTCTAGCCGCCGGAAACTAACTTTACTTTTGTATCTTTTTACTGGTTTGTAGTCCGTGTCGTCGGCCTGCCCCAGCACTTTAGAGGATACAGCTGGATTCCGCACTCACGGATGGAGGAGCGTGTGTGGGCAGAAAGACCTGACTCCCCCTCCATCACTAACACCTCAGGACTACCAAACAGCTCACCCAGTGCATCCTGGGATTGTAGTTTCTGTCAAACCGAGCCCCTCTTAAAACCCCTATAAAATACCTCGCTCAAAAGAAAAACAATGACATTCTAAATGTTCAATATAGCTACAACATCGTTGTGTTGTATCGTATCGTATCGTACTGTATTGTATTATATGATAAGCCAGGTAAATAAAAAAATAATAATGTCCACGTTATGCATGAACTACCCATTAAGATAAATACGATAACATTCTAAATGCTTTAACGACATTGTTAGATAGATGGAATGACTGATAAGTTTGCGTTATCTTCCGTAGATAAGGCTGTTCCGTTCATTCTTTCTATTTGTGACAACAATGTCCACACACCCCTGACACGTTTGTGTTTGCATAGTAAAGATGACCACAACAAAGTTAAGAGCTTGCAAATGTATTATCTGAACAGCAGGAAAAGGTTCGGTCGAACTCCAGATTAACATCTCCTGTTTTATTCAAATTCCAATTGGTTTGAAGGTACTATAGCATAGAAAACATCCGTGGATCCTTGAAGCGTCTGCTTAAGTAGCGGCACGGCCATTGTTGGGGGCCCTTGTCCTGGCTCTGTAATGAAGGGGCCCCCACTATTAGAGCCTATACTCAGTGAGTTCAGGAGAGAACATAAAATGTTTATCCTGCGAAATTTTACAATGGACCTGGCAAAGACACATTTTTCAAGCTATATTAAAAGATATGATTAAAAGGAAAAATAAACATCTTAAAAAGTAAAAACAGAAACATTACAAGTGTGACGTATTCCATTCTGAGAAACAACCAAACAGTTTCCTCTGAAATTCCAATTTTGAACATTGTTTATTTGTTTGGTGGTGTTCTGTTCACAGTTGTGAGGTTTCCTCACAGGGCTTGAGGTGGCAATTTTCTCTCTACTAAAACCTTTATTGACCCAATTTGCTCCCCAAACAACAGCAAAGTCCAAGAAGGAGACAGCAGACGCCGCTGCAATGTGCACTCATGTTCCAAAAGGGCCCCAGGACTAATGTTTCCTTGTCTGTTTTCTTTTCTTTTGACACGTTTTATTGAAACATCAGTTACTTTAACATTATTTTCCCAGTGACAGAGAAATGACTATATACCCCTTCTGCCCATTAGACCATCAAATGGTTTAGTCATCCCTAACTCTACTTATGAGACCAGATGCTGGTAAGACCCAAAAGGTACATTCTCTGAAAAGAGGAAGTGTTCCTCTCAGCTTATTTCCCACAATGGCAAAGCCTAGGAATAAATCTAAACGAATTGTCTGTTAGGCCCCCTCTTGTTCTTCTGGCAAGCAAGCAGGCAGTTGAATCTGAAAGGGTCCCATTGACTTACTAAAGGGGGCTTATCACCAAATACAGTAATGAATGGAGGTGGCAATGAGGTGTGAACCGACCTCAGTGAGACTAATGAGGGATCGACTGAAAGAAAGAAGTGGGGGAGGGTGCAGACAGATGCAGTCTGAGAGATGAAGAGAGAACATGTGGTCAATTTTTTTGGTAACTCGTCCTGCAACATTGGTGCTCCCCGAACGATATCTTTAATCATGCATCTTGGTGAGGATAACTATACTAGCACTTTGAGTGAGCAAGATGATTTTCGCCAGTTGTTCTTAGGGTACTTTCATATTTGATACAATTGCTTGGTCTGAATCAGAGTTTGATTGCTATTCTCCCTGCTGGATTCTGTTCACGATTGTACTTTTTGGGTCAGAACCACAGTACATTTGTCTTTGAGACAGCAATTGTTTTTACGCCTGCTGCTATAGGAAACAACAACCCATGAAATGGCAGTAAAATAGATAATATTGCTATCCTTACTTTTGGACTTTGGTTTTTGAAAATGTGTTTTTCTTTCCACAAACTTATTGCAAAAGTTCAAAAGAGCAGAGTCACTGTTTACATCTGCCAGTAACATCCAATTTTTGTGATTGGATCACAAGTGGTCAGCGCTAAATACAGTGTAGACAATGTCTAAATATGCTAAATGCAAGGTCTAAAACATTTGGTGATCGGATCACTAAAACTACATGGGTAGTCAGAAACGCATGAGACCAGATTGCATGTGTAGTGCTCATCTGTCCCGAACATGTCCCGGACCACACTCTGCCCACTTGCCACCCACTCATATGTGATCGTTCAGGAACATGTTGTGAGAAAGCACACCAAAACAAGTAATTGAAACTGAATTGTATCAAAAGTACAGTGCACAGATTATGTCTCATTTGTGGGATTATGGGAATCTCACTCATAAGCCATGCAACATAGATCGGTTCACTAAAAACCGTCTTGATACCAGGTATAAACATGGCCTCAGTCCCGCTTGTCAGGAACATAATTTGACCAAATCATACATAATCAATAGTGCTTCACTTTTACAATTTACTACATGATGATTGCTTTCACACTAGATCACCTAAAACATACCCCAGACTGCTGTTCGTAGGTACGCACCTGCACTTAGAAAACAGCGTTCATATCATCCGAAGTAACTGAACTCTGATATCAACTGTGCTAGTGTGAAATGTTTAAGAAAAAAGTCTTAAATTTACTCTGAAGGAGGTCCCTGATCCGTACATACAAAGCTCTGCCATGAAACTCTAGATGGCGCAGGCCACTCTATATGATATTATCACATCATTACTCACATGGAGCAGCTGACTGGTTTTAGTTGCATCAGCATCCAATTAGCTTTGTTGCTCATTATACAAGTACTTGGCTAGGACTTTCTGTAGCAGTTGCAGCGCACTTCAGAAATCCTCCCCCTTCCCCAGCTCCACCTGTATAGATCTACTATGGGGTGATTCTATGTATGTTATATATGCGGGGGTAATTTAATGTCTGTTATATGTGCAGCAGTATTTCTTACATGCTCACAGCAGCATGTTTGTGGATGTATTGGCAGTAGCGAGTCTCGTAGCAGATCTATTCGGCCAAGATTACCATGCTAAACCTTCCGAGAGTTGTCATGACAGAAATATAGTTCTGAATCATATTATACAGACTTATAACTTGAGGGTAAGTTAAACTTGGCTCAGTCAGCAACCACACAGTAATATAGAGGCAAATATTGCAAAGACAAGGTTTTCTTCAGAAAAAAAATTTAAAGATCTAGTTGCAAAAGTTAAAAGTTTAATAAATGGACAAAAACAAGTGGTTCAAAACTGCTGTAACTGCACAACCTTAGTCATGCATACCCGGACAAAGACAGAAGACATATCTGGAAGTCATATTACAATCATGTAGTTTATCTGTAATATTATCCCCATATGTGTCTTTGATGCTCAAAGTGAACTCATTGCAGCTTCATCTTGGATAAGGCATGTGTGTTCAACATTCGCCTGCTAAATGATGCTGGCATCTCTTCAATAGAATCTGCAAATCATCTTGACTGTCAATAAGATATGCTGTCTTTGAATGCAAATTTTCTTTCTTTAGTAAACATGCTTTAAAGAAGAGTGTGATCCCTTTGTATTATTCACTGCTCTTTGTAGCGTAAATTCTTCTTCTCTACAAAGGTAATCATCTTTCAACGTATTTATTGTTCATTTCTTTGAAAACCTTTGAATGGATTGTAGCTTCACAGCTGTTTGACCAAAATCAATTGTGATTATTGATCACCAGCACCAGACAATCCATTTAAAAGGAAAAGGAGGTCTGTTCTCACCTCACATGTTTTTCCCTATGATAATTACTGACTCTTTTTAATCAAAGAGATTTACAAAGTCAGGGAGAGTGTTAGCATGTTATCTTAATTAAACTAGATCTGTTAGACTGGCCAACTGGAGACAATAAATTGTCCATATGTGTGTGTGTTTTAGCTCTACGATGGACTGGCCATCGGCATAAGCAAAGCCTGTGATTTTACTCGAATTTACTGACTTGTCTCCCGGATATTCGGATGTCAAGGCTTTGAGAGTCCTGTTGTATGGTCCAGATGGATTTAAAAAAAAAGAAACTAATATAGTTTCGTGCGCTGTGTCATTTACATTTCACCAGGTTAAAATAATATCTCAAGCTTTATGCTTGATTTATTTGTAACACATTAACCTCAAAACCTTTTCAGCTTTCTCTTTCTGCAAATTGTATGGTGTAGCGATATGCAGCGCAACTCCATTCTTCGCGAAAGATAGATAAAAAAGCACACAGCAAACAAAAGCCTCGAAAAATTATATGCGACCCGCCAAATGCTGGCCGAATCACAGAGATGCCAATTCGCACGGGACTAATATTATCACAGGACCTCGGTGTTCGGCGAAATATGGTAGGTCATTTGCGGGGGAATTTTTACTTTACAAATTACAGACATGGCCGATTCGCACGGGATTAAGATCACAGACAACCTCCGCAATTATTACAAATGACTGGAGGTCACCAGGTAATACTAATCCTGTGCGAATAGGGCTTTTGACTGGTTTGTTGCACATGAGAGCTTGGAACTTGAACGAAATGCTCAGAACTTGCTACCACAATTTTAAGGTGTTCTGGGTGTCTTGAAACTTCTAAAATAAAGAAAAAAGTTGGGCCCTTGGTGCATTTAGTGACAACTAGGGCCCCCAAACCCCTTTACACATAATTTGTGCTGAATACTAGATATTTTTGGGGCCTCGGTGCATACATGTGATGATGACTACTAGGGCCCCAAGGTTTTTAACTACACGCAGGGTGCGCAAACCAGTAGGGTCTCGGGCTCCTCAGTTTACAGTGCAAGATAAGCACAGACAACCATTTTCAGTTTAGCAACCAAAATATGTATTTCATTGTTTTGTATCCAAATTCGCCCCTGCGTGTACAAAAAGAGTCTGCCACCAGGGGCGCCAGGCAGGTCCGGGGTATGCAATTTTTGGGCACGGTTGTAAGCACTTTATGGGAGAAGGAAGGTCCGTTTTGGTTGAAATGTAAATCTATGGATATATTATCTTCTGCCAGGTTAAAATCAAATCTAAAGTTTAATACTTTGTTAACCCCACATACAGTATGAATAGTGAAAGTGATGCTTGCCTTAGCCAACACAATTAGCACATCGTAATTTAAATACAGTGACCATGCAGCAGCACGTACGGCTTCCAGCTGCAGTGGATCATGACAATAACAAAGGCCAAGAACCACAAGGCATTTCAAATGGCCCACAGACATTCCTCAGATCTTCAGAACATCCTCACCATCCGACATTCTGTGGAAGCACATGGAACACATTTGCACTTTAGTTCTTAAGCTAAGCACTCACACAAGGTCTGTCTGATTTACTGTATGAAATATACAATGCATATCTGAGTGCAGTATGTGGGTGAATAATACAAGCCTGTTTGTCATCTGGGCTGTTAAATGTGCAATATGTTTAAGATTGCTGATAATGTCATCTCAATGCATTGGTCTTTGAACTCAATAATTTAGAGTTTGTGTATAACACTGTATAACACCCTGGGTTTGATTTAGAGGCACAGAGGCAACAGCTGAGGCTAAAACTTTTAACCTCAGTGCAAATGCAGCAATAGTTATTTGGCCAGAATCACCTCAAATTAATTGCTCTCTCCTGAGACATTGGGGTTTAGGGGAGGGTTGACATTTTAACGGCTACACAATGATGTAACATTGCATATTATGTGGGGGCTAAAAGTATGGGGCTTCAATAAACTGGCACTGTATTCCTGGAAATTTCTGGAAGACTTGTGTACGCATAGCTTTAGCCTAGCAGGTGGAGGAACCATAGAGACAATAGGTCTGTTCCAAAACCAAATGAGCCACCCTACTGTCTATTGTCTACATAAACAGCTGCCTTTAAAGCAGTAGTGGCCAATCCTTCTCTTGGAGGGCAACTTTCCTGCAAAGTTTAGCTCCAACATACCTGCTTATAAATTTCTAGTGATCCTAAAAGCCCGGGACACACCAAGCCGATGGTCGATGTTGGGTGTTTTTTGGGCATCGATTGGCTTTAGTCTTACTACTTCCAGCGAGATTCTGAAGTGAGCATTCAATGGACACTTTACTATCCCATTAAGCCACAGGAGAGGAGCTGTGAATGCAAGTGAAGTGACGCAACTGATGCTGATAGGTTCTGTGACAGTGACAACATGGTGGATGTAGTACATCCAAATTTCATTAATACTAACCATATTCAATGGTAACGGTAAGGTCCAAACAAAATGTAGTACATACTAGACAGTATGTGATTTTGGACGTAGCTCTTGATTAGATATTTCAGGTGTGTTTAATTAGTGTTGCTAAGCTTCAACACAATGCTACAAAGCTTGTTGCATTGCATTCAGGAATTGCATTCTCAACAAGAGAAACATACTATATTGCCTTAAAATTTCAAACATACTCACACAGAATGCTCTTCTGCTTTTAAAAATGCAAGGTGCATTTAAAATAGAAAAGAATGCAGAGCAGTTGAACTTCTTTTAACTTGACACTGAGTCTTAAAAATGTGATGCTGAGAAAGCAGCTCTGCTCACCGGTCAAAAAAGTATTGCAATGGAATGAAACGCACAAACTGGCACTCAAAATGCTGTCTAACTAGGGACCGCACAGGTTTTGGAACAGAGCTAGTGGTTGAGATCTGGAAAAAGGGCCATCCAGTGCGTGTGCGGCATTTAGGCGAACAGACAGCTGGGATGTGAGCTGTGACTCCCAAGAAGGAACTTTGAAGAGCACGCACACACAAGTCACAATCCCCATAAAGTGGCAATAAAAAAGAGGCCTTTGTGTTATTGGAGGTTTATATAAACTCTGCTCTGCTTTAATGATTGACTGTTCCCTGGGACCTCTGCATATCCTGGTAGTATTAGAAACGCAACGCAATAGAAACAGCTCTCACTAACTCACACAATCTTGGTCATACGACAGTCACAAATTTTTGCATAGGACAAATAAGACAGATATTTTTGTCTTTTCAGGAACAAACACCTGCCACTAAACACCCATACAACTATTTCCCTTTAAAACATAGGCTGTTGACTTCTGCTTTGCTTCACAAAGACGCCGTCATCCATGTCTATACGCCCACTCCCTCCTTTATCAGCATAAGGAAATTCTGCATGCACCAGTAAAGACTGAAACCCTCTCATCCATGGAGATGAAAAAAGAGAAAACCATGAGCCGGAGCTAAGAGGGACAAGATCCCTCTCTGGACAATGGGACCGCGGGATTATCTTTGCATACCGATTTTCATACTCAGCTTTTAGTCTCTAACTGCTCCCACAGTCTCGCTCACCTTTCCGGAACGATTTGCGTTTCCAGGACGATTTTTGCTGAGAAAACACTGGATATCACTATTATCCCTCATATTCTGTTTGGACGCCAAGACTCTTTTAACATCTTTAAAAATATACTTGAAGGGATAGTAAAACGATAAAAATGAAGACTCTGTCATTTACTCACCTTCATGTTTGTCTAATCCCAACTTTCCTCTGTGGAACACAAACAGTTTGACAGAATTATTGAGGACGGGAGCTTTAAAGCTCCAAAACGGAAAAATAAGTTCACTTAAGTGTATTGAATGCACACTTGTAGTGTACTTGAAATAATAAAATTATATTATTAGTTATTAGTCATTAATGACTCACCCTCGTGTTGTTCCAAACCCGTAAGACCTTCGTTCATCTTCAGAACACAATTTAAGATATTTTTTATGAAATCTGAGGGCTCTCTGACCCTCCCATAGACAACAAGGTAACTACCACGGTCAAGGTCCAGAAAAGTACCAAGATGATCGACAAAGTAGTCCGTGTGACATCAATGGTTCAACTGTAAAGTTACGAAGCTACGAGAATACTTTTTTGCGCAAAGAAAACAAAAATAACGACTTTATTCCACATTTTTGTCTCTGCGTTACTTTGGACTCGCGTCAGTATCATGACGCGAGCGTGCTTTGTCGATCATGGATCATCTTGGTACTTTTCTGGACCTTGACCGTGGTAGTTACCTTGTTGTCTATGGGAGGGTCAGAGAGCCCTCAGATTTCATAAAAAATATCTTAAATTGTGTTCTGAAGATGAACGAAGGTCTTACGGGTTTTGAACAACACGAGGGCGAGTAATTAATGACAGAATTTTCATTTTTGGGTGAACTAACTCTTTAAGTACAATTTAAATAATTGTTTTAATAAACTTTTGTCATGTTTTAAAGAAGTACACTTATTTTGATGTGTTGACTAACATAATAAAGCACTTGTAAAATACTAAAATAATTTAATGTAAAATGTAGTGTTATTCAATATAAAATTTCATAAATTTTAAATGTTCTAAATTACAACTTTATAATTATGCAAGTGCATTATTACAAATATCTTTAAATACATGACATACAAGTTTCAATAGAAATTATATTAAAGTATATTTTAGTTTACCATAAATTTGTCAGTACATTCGGCAGTACACTTTAACCATATTTCAAAGACCATAGAAATAATTATGAAATTAAATATGAAGATAAAGTATGCTAAAGTGTACTTTTTGACGATAGGGGATGTTAAGCTTTTCAGTGAATACTAATTTAAATATATAAATTTCAATATGCGCTTCACACAAAGATATCATGTGAGTCCAGAAGACTTATCAGGCACATTTTGGGTACAAGTAATATGGACTTCAGATTTTGCTGTTGGAAAATCAAATATTTTAAAAGATAACATCTTCATAATAGAAAAGAGGGATAGAGAACAGAATATGAGGGTTACATAATAAGTGCTAAATGTCTTTTGTATAGGCACGGGTGGTGTTGTTGGGATTTGGATGAGGTAACTTGTGCCAAAGCAACGTTGGAACCACCTCCACTTGTGATAAAGCTCATGCACCTGTCAACACCGCATTGTGCATTCCGTCAGCCTTTCTGTGTCTTTCCGGCATGTCTTTGTTTGGAATAGATTGAGAAGCTCAATGAGTGTAATTGTGTGTGTGTGTTGGGGGTTACTTTTAACTAATGTTTGAGGACAGATTTGTCACCAGGAGTGAGTTTCATTGTTGGACAAAAACCCCCTTTGGGAACATTTGGTTTCATTCTCATTTGAAAACTATTTTCATGATATACTTAATGTATTTTTAAATTCTAAGGGGGCATTTACACGGCACCATTTTCAACTAAAAACATTTACACGACAATGGCGTTTTGAAAACGGGTTTCAAAGTGCACGTTTTTGAAAACAATACACTCTAAAAAACGCTGGGTTGTTTCAACCCAACTTTGGGTCAAATATGGACTAACCCAGCTGTTGGGTTAAATTTTTTTATTACATTTTAAACCCAAAAGTTGGGTTAGTCCATATTTGACCTAAAGTTGGGTTGAAACAACCCAGCGTTTTTTAGAGTGTACAATTATCATCTCTGTGTAAACTATAAAAACGCAATTTTTGCGAAAACGGTGACATTGTGTGTATGCGTATTACGTGTATGTGCGTAGGCGCATAGTGTTTCTTTAGTGACAACTACTAGCCTAGCATGCATAATACAGCTTTTTAATGCCATTTTCGTGGATTTGTGTGAATTGGGATTGTTTTGACAACTTTGTTGTCTATATGTGAATATTTAAAAAAAACGCAAATGAAAAACCCATGGATTCAACCCATTGTTGTGTACTGTAAATGTTCCCCAAAAATGCATTAAGTTTTTAGGGGTGTAGGTTAAGGTTTTATTTATTATTTAGTTAGTGTGCAATATATATGACGAACCTTTTACAATATAAAAATATTCGATGTTTATGGTCTGTCCTTATCAATAACTTTATTTAGCAAAAGGAGAAAGAAATAGAAAGAAATAGAAAGAAACGAATGACTGGAGTTTTTCCGAAATGCATGAGGATTTATTGTAATGCTATCAGCTTGATCTCACATTTTAGACGTTAGGCTTTTATACATCACACATTAGCGTGCAGGGTGTGGGCTGCTGGTTTCAGTTTTAGCATGAGGAAAATAACGGGAGGCCTTTAGACCATTTCCCCCGACAGAATATTTTTAAAACTGGGAGGATGACGAAAGTGAAAAGCTTTAAATGTTTTTTGCACGAGCAAATAGCTGGCAGTAACCCAGGTCTGAACAGCTCAGGATACTTCTGACAGCAAAGTCAGTTGTGTGATGTGTGAACACAAGAGCTTTTTCACAGTTGCAACAGTAAGTTTTTGTTGAACAGGCTTTAATGTGCTGTGGCATGTCTAGTGTTTAGATAAATTGCCTGAAACAGCTGTCTGGGGTGGTAAAACATGCAGTGTCAATATTTCTCATTTTGCTAAGAAGCAAAAATGTCTTTGACAAAGAACACAATTCATAATACTCACCTTATGGGCCATTTAGTAATTCCTTAGTGTAATGCAAATCATTGTAAGATGCACACGACATTAGTTTAATCGAAAGCAACAAACAAAAGCACACTATCCCCGTGCTCTCCAACCAAACAGGCGGAGATATGAAGTAAACATGCATCAATATCATGAACACATCAACACCAAAAAATGAAAACTGTACCCATGGGATTTCCCAGTGTATAATTCTACTCTCCAAGCCATGACGTTATCTCCTCTGGCAGTGTTGAGATACGGTCCTCCTCTTGTGACCTGAAATGAGCTCAGAGATGCTGATGTTAAAGCACATACCGATGCGCCGAAATTATGAGCTAGTGAGATTTTTTGTCAACTCTATGCAAATTACGTCCAGTCTTCAAGCTGTTATTACAGACCTTAGCTATTGAGTTGCTCATAAACAACATCATGGAAAGTAACATTTTCATATAACCTATATTGCCTCTTCAAGCAGAACGCGTTTTGGCGATCCATTTCGGTGCTTTTGAATTATTTTGTATGTGAACAGTACTTCTTTCATTTGCATTGAAACTTCCATTTCATGAATTGCAATCATAATAAAAATAATGATTTAAAGTCTACTGTAAAGTAAAAAAAAAAACAGTCATTGAAGTGTCTAAGTATGCTTAAGTGGCCTTTTATTTCAGTAATTTTATATTATCTTTAAATATATCATATTTATATTATATAAAGTTTTTTACTTAATCTAAACTGAGATTGTATCTTTGGAATTGGAATATGTTTAACAATGAAGTTCTGCTGATGACTAGAACTAGACACGTTGTTTGGTCTCATTCTACTCTCTCCATCTGCTGTGATGTAATTCTCTATTCTGTGACCCACTTGTTTTTTTCTTCTGATATTTGAACAAACAAGATGGAGCTGGGTGTGAACATATGCACAGATATACGCTCCGATTTAACAGACAGTAAACTGTTAGTGCCAAAGGATCAACTACCTTTTGTTAGCAAGGAATTCAGACCAAAAGAGAGGGAGTGGTGGTTGAAAGAAGCTATTTTTATGCTGATTCTCAACCAGTCCAACTGTAAAAACACGCAAGTGTTCTCATGAGATTCTCCTGACTCATTTGAGCTCTTCAGTTGGGTTTAAAGACAGTCAACTCAAATCACTGCAAGGTTTTGTTTGAATGAATATTTTACGGTTATGGCGGGAATACAACAAGTGTTATGTGTGAGAGTGTGTTGTATGTATCAACAGCAAGAAAAGGTTGTGAAATACATGTGAATGAGATGAACCCATCAACCATTGGCATAAACATTATGGTCTATTGTTTCTTTCTCACTTTTTCTTTCTCCACCTTCATTTGTCAAAGTCAGAGGGCTAAGGAAGTGTTTTGTCTAGTTAACAGGGTAGCCTACAGTCAATGAATGTATGTCATTCAGATACATACCTCACATGTTAGAACAGGCCCACAGCTATACAGCACTGTATACTGAGTTCTTAAACAACTCTCAGACTATTCCACAGTTGGCTCAGATAAACTATAAACTGTGCAGCTTTCAAATATCACTTTCATTTTATGATGTGCAAAAAAGTTGAAAAGTTTTAATTCAACAATATTTAGTATTAATATTAAGTTTACCATCTAACCTGACAGAACTGGAGAGGATCTGCAAGGAGGAATGGCTGAGGATCCCCAAATCCAGGTGTGAAAAACTTGTTGCATCTTTCCCAAAAAGACTCATGGCTGTATTAGATCAAAAGGGTGCTTCTACTAAATACTGAGCAAAGGGTCTGAATACTTAGGACCATGTGATATTTCAGTTTCTCTTTTTTAATAAATCTGCAAAAATGTCAACAATTCTGTGTTTTTCTGTCAATATGGGGTGCTGTGTGTACATTAATGAGGGAAAAAAAATAACTTAAATGATTTTAGCAAATGGCTGCAATATAACAAAGAGTGAAAAATTTAAGGGGGTCTGAATACTTTCTGTACCCACTGTATTTGAAATATATTTGATACAAAATATGTTACATGCTAGCCAAATAATCTACATATAACATTTAATGTAAAATGTTAACCTTTTCCTTTTGTTTTTAATTATGAGAAGGTATATTTATCAAAACTGATCAAAAATGTATTTATGTAAAAATATTTAAAATCTGTATTAGCAGTTTATTTTTGGTTATTTGTTGGGGGGGGGGGTCTAATGCATGCATTCTGAGTTATTTACACTGTTAAAGAGTTGAATTCTCATGCTAAAAATGGCCAAAGCTTCAAAAAACAAGTTGGACGTATGACGGAGTATTTCTGTGCCAAAGACACTCCTTCCGGGTTTGAATAATTTTTGGAAAGTTTTTTTCGAGCATGGCCCTTCATGACATCATGAAGGGTGGAATTCCTTGTATGGGCACTTCTCCTGAAAGAGCATGCGCACATCAACCAGGGCTGCGTTTCCCAAAAGCATTGCAAGCCTAAGTTGATCGTAGAACCTTTGTCACCAATGGAACTACGATCAACTTAGGCTGACGATGCTTTTGGGAAACGCAGCCCAGAGCGAGAGTAAGAGCAGCACATCAAAGTGCTTCAATCGGGTTAGGCTGGGCATACACTACTGTGCGATTTTTATCTGAGTTTGAGCCGAATTCTGGCACGTGCGACTCTTTTTTGAGTCGGGCCGAATTTCAGCTTCGTCGTGCAGCGTACAGGGGGTAACGAGAGCCGATTAGCCTCTCCCGACAGGACGGTCGGATGAATTTCTGACATGTCAGAAATTTTGGTCGCCCCTCGTGAGGGTATCGCACAGCTGAAGCGGAACTACGAACCAACTGCCCTAAACTCAGTGATTTTTCCATCACTGCGCCTGTGTGAAAACAGAAACGAAACCATTGCAACATGGCGTGTAGTTTAGACAGAAGCGATGGAGTCTACACAGATCTGGGTTCGAGGGGCCCCATTTCGCACATATAGTGTGAGCAGCCAAGTTGCATCTTGACAAACGGACCGTATAGTGTGAGCACATAAATCCTGAGCTTTGGCTTGACATCGCATGCGATTTTGTACAGTTGTTCGGTTTCGTACAATGAGAGTTGGTATTTAACAAAAACATTGCTGAAATCGCACAGTGTATGCCCGGCCTTACAGAAGTCGTCAGCAAGGACTTGCTCGAGAAGTGTGTTTTTGGATGTGAGGGAAAGATAACCTTGATCAGCTTCCCAAAGAACCCAGCGTTAAGGCATCAGTGGATGCAGTTTGTTTTTCTGAGACAGCAACAGAGTTGCGCATGTGTGTTTGTTTGTTCCCGCCATTTCAGTGATGAATGTTTTATAAACAAGGCCCAGTTCGACGCTGGATTTGCAGATCGTTTGATACTGAAAGATGGAGCGGTCCCAGCGATAAAAGGTCCCGGTCATGAGTTGGAACCGCAGGCGGTAAGTAAAACTGCATCAAATTTCTATATTTTGTTGGCAATCGTTGCATAAGTGCTCACGCCTCCAGGAGCTTGACTGTTTTCAGAGAGAAGTGTAAAGCTGTATCTTTTTTTTATAAATCTGATAAAACTAAAGACTCTTCGGAGATGTGAACGATGCAATACTACTATATACCCTGATAGCACACGAACATCACGGGCATGTCTATTTGACGTCTGCATTTACATCTGTATGACATATTTTTTAGAGTGTTTGCTCATCTGCAATACATCTATAGGACGTTTCCTTTCAGACATCAATCAAATAGACTTCTATTAGATGTCTTTAAGATGTTTATGATTTAAAGTGTATGTAAAACGGACATCTTACAGACGTCTGTCAGATGTTTGTACACAGCAGATAATGAATAAATCCTCTACTTGAACAAACATCGTGTTTAAAGGATCCATGTAAAGAACATATTTACATGCTTAATTTACATTTAGCTTTTATGGTTAACATAAATACATGCATTTTAATGCTTGCTTAAATATGTTAACAATGTACAATAATAAATATCGCATCAAACGTATTATTCATAGAAAACTTACTGTCTGTCTGTCTCTAGCAAAGTTAACAGCTAGCTTAGGAAAAGCTATCATGCTAAAACATGAAATCATGTTAGCTATGTGTTAAAAAATGCCAGACATCCTAGCAATATGTTAAATCACAATAAAACATGCTAGTAACTAAAACATGCCAGAAACATACTAGCAAAATGTTAAAACATGTAAATATCTTAACATGCTAGTAAAGGCATGTTCACACCAAGCACGATAACTATAAAGATAACGATAAAGATATAGTTCTAAAAATCTTTCTCAATATTAAAGAATAGCATAATTCATGCCACAACTATAACGATAACGATACAGAGGAACGATATCGTTGTGATCACTTTCAAAACGATTTTTTTTCCAGCTGATGAACGATAAAACACTGACAGCCAATCAGAATCCATCCTGCTGTAAAGAGCTCAAGAATTTAAAGCGGCAGACGCACGTGCGCTTAGAATAAACAGACGATGATGTGGACGCTAATATCGTTATCTTTATAGTTATCGTTCTTGGTGTGAACGGGGCTTAACATGATAAAAATGTTAAAACATGATATCAACATGCTAACAACATCATGCTAGCAATGTACATGCTATAAACATTCAAGTAGTAATATGCTAAAACATGATAACAAAATGTTAAAACATGATAGCCAGGGTGCGAACTACGGGGGAGCTAGGGGGAGCTTGGCTCCCCTTAATAAGACATGGGCTCCCCTGAAAACGTAATTTGTGAAATATTGGGGGGTCTAAAAAAATATTGACAATGTTTTATTTTGACGTGCAATTTCAGTTTTGTGTAATGTGATCATCGTGGATTATTATGCATAAAATTGCAAAAATAACATTCATTCAAGCATGACGGCGATTTAAACCTAATTCACTTCAATAAAGATAACTATACATGCTATTCTTGTCATGAGCATCAAGGTGTGGGGGCGCTGCGGTGCAAATTCCACTCATGTTTAGTCAACTCAAAGATTCGTGGAAAAAATATAAACGTTGGACTCTGTGGTCGATTCTGTGTTAAGGTAAGGCATGTTATTCACAATTATGTGTTGTGGCTGGGTTGTTATAGGTCTGCGTGACTCTTGATGTCTTAGGCCTAACTGAACGGAGGAATTATGGTATTCTTCTGTAGCCTGACGACGAGTAACTTTAACCGTTGTTCATGTGAACTCAAAGACAGCCTGATACTTTGTTTATAGACTATTTGTGGGTGGCTGTTTGTTGTTTCACCTATTAATTCGTGTCGATAAAGTATAATAGGGTAAATCCTGTATAGTGATTTATCCTATATAGTGCTTGCATAAAGCAAGTAGTGCATACACTTGTAGCTGTTATGCATCTTTGTAATTCATTGTAAGCCCCCTTTTGAGGCACGAACCACCCCCGTCATAAAAAAACAAAAAACAAGTGGGCTCCCCAAAATTCCACGGTATAGTTCGAACACTGATGATAGCAATGCGTTGAAATGTATTAGCAACATGCTAAAACCTGTCTTTCTAGTATCTGTCTATCTATAGAAAAGTTACTTTTCAAATTCTTTAAAACTACTACAAACCTAAAACCTTCACACATCAAGATTTTTAAATTACTTAATTTAAAACATATTTGCAGACAACATAAAGTTTGTCTGCAAATTTTACGTTCTAATTTAAATATATTGAGCGACTGTACAGTGCTACAACCCTTAAAAAAATTAACCATGGCTTTCCTGCACTAACCGTAGTTTAACCATAGTATTTGTAGTAAAGCTTATACAAATGATAATCAATCTGCCAAAAAAACAAACAAAAAAAACAAGGTTACTACATGGTTACTATAATAAAACCAAGGTTAATTACACAACACATTTCCAGACGTCTTGACCCTGATCCGTGTGTCAACAGGAAGGTGATGCAGTATTTCCTCTTCATATGACTTACACAACCCCACCCCCTGACCGTTTAACACAGCACCTCCCCCAGACCTGACCTTGGCCCTCCTTGCTGTCTCTCACACCTTCTGGCACCTCCCGGCCTGTGTCTCGCAGAGCAGTCGCCCACGCTGAAGGCTGTAAATGAGATGTTTTAAATCAAGGATGAGGATATTCAATTACATAGCTTTGCCTCCATCTCACTCCACCCAGTTCTCTGTGGCCTATGATGCTGTGCCCATAGATTAGATTACCAGCCACTGTCACTCTCGCAGCCTCCTCCAGCACAAGTCCACAGAGGCTATTAGGTAATGTGGGTCTTGTCTACCTGTATAGATGTGTTGTCTGGAAATGTGGCGGCCCATGCAGAGCCACTTACCTGATTAAACCTAGCTCAAAAATAGCATGCACTTCTATGGAGAGTAAAGAGAGAGAGGAATGGAAAACAAGGGAAAAAGATAACTAACAATGCAAATAAATATGTGCACAGTTGCTATTCAATGGTGCTTGATACAAGTGTACCACTAATAGTATGACCCATATTTACAGTAAGTGATTTAAACAACTCCACCCACCAAAGTTAAATGCATCACTGGCCTCACACTATTTGTGCTACTGATATTAATGGTATCATCACTTCAAATTATGCAGCTTGATTTGAAACCCTTAGCAACCCAAAATATATTAAAGGACAAAATATATTTTATATGTAAAGGCCAAAATATATATTAAATATACAAACCCGATTCCAAAAAAGTTGGGACACTGTACAAATTGTGAATAAAAACAGAATGCAATGATGTGGAAGTTTCAAATTTCAATATTTTATTCAGAATACAACATAGATGACATATCAAATGTTTAAACTGAGAAAATGTATAATTTTAAGGGAAAAATAAATTGATTTTAAATGTCATGGCATCAACACATCTCAAAAAAGTTGGGAAAAGGCCATGTTTACCACTGTGTGGCATCCCCTCTTCTTTTTATAACAGTCTGCAAACGTCTGGAGACTGAGGAAACAAGTTGCTCAAGTTTAGGAATAGGAATGTTGTCCCATTCTTGTCTAATACAGGCTTCTAGTTGCTCAACTGTCTTAGGTCTTCTTTGTCGCATCTTCCTCTTTATGATGCGCCAAATGTTTTCTATGGGTGAAAGATCCGGACTGCAGGCTGGCCATTTCAGTACCCGGATCCATCTACGCAGCTTTTTTGACCTATGGAGTTTTAGCCGGCAACGGCGACTGGCACGGTGGATTGTGTTCACCGACAATGTTTTCTGGAAGTATTCCTGAGCCCATGTTGTGATTTCCATTACAGTAGCATTCCTGTATGTGATGAAGGGCCCGAATATCACAGGCATCCAGTATGGTTTTTCCGGCCTTGACCCTTACGCACAGAGATTGTTCCAGATTCTCTGAATCTTTGGACGATATTATGCACTGTAGATGATGATAACTTCAAACTCTTTGCAATTTTTCTTTGCAATCTTTCTGATATTGCGCCACTATTTTTTGCCGCAGCATTGGGGGAATTGGTGATCCTCTGCCCATCTTGACTTCTGAGAGACACTACCACTCTGAGAGGCTCTTTTTATACCCAATCATGTTGCCAATTGACCTAATAAGTTGCAAATTGGTCCTCCAGCTGTTCCTTATATGTACATTTAACTTTTCCGGCCTCTTATTGCTACCTGTCCAAACTTTTTTGGAATGTGTAGCTCTCATGAAATCCAAAATGAGCCAATATTTGGCATGCCATTTCAAAATGTTTCACTTTCAACATTTGATATGTTATCTATATTCTATTGTGAATAAAATATAAGTTTATGAGATTTGTAAATTATTCCATTCCTTTTTTACTCACAATTTGTACAGTGTCCCAACTTTTTTGGAATTGGGTTTGTATGCTGTGAAATATATTATCAAATTGAAAATGAAATGCAAATGCCAAATTGTATTACAAAATACTTAAAGGGGAAAGAAAGAACATTTGCAATCACAAAATCATGGAAACATGTTTTTCCATTACTTTAACTCATCAAATTAATTTACTCAATTTCAACTTCAATTTTAAGTTATACAAGATTTAACACAATTTTTAAAAACAATTTAATCTCAAACTAAAATGACATGCCAACATAAAAGAAAGAGGGAGAGAAAAGAAAAATAAATAAATAAAGTATATATATATATATAAAGAGAGAGAGATACAGTGTTAATTTCGTCAACGAATAATTTTCGTCATAATTTTCGTCAACTACATTTTTTTCACTGACAACAACAAGACGATAACCAACTAAAACTCTTTTTGAATGACAAAATCTATGATGTAAATCTATTGACATTTTCGTCAACGAATAAAAACGAGACAAAAATGTTAGGGAGGGACGATTTGGGAAGAGATTCGTTCAGAATGAATCTGCTGCGTGGTTAGGAGGTTATGCGTACATGAACCAGTGGAACATAAGCTAAAATACACTTGCTGCACGTCTCATAAAATGTTCAGAAATGTCAATATGTGGGAGTAAGAGAAGAGCAGACATATGGATAAATCTGACGACACAAGAGAGAACTCAATTCGGTCCGGTTTTCTGAGCGCAGACACTGAAGCATAACGTTACACACACAGAAAGCGTGTCTCACAGCGCGCTAGTACTCTTTCGCGTCGCATGAACGGAGAATTACACACAAAATTATGTTGAATTGTCCGTTTTGACGAGTATTCACGTAAACACAGTGGATTACATCTTAAGTGAACGTAAACAGTAGGGAGAACGTGTATCAGTACATTGCATCCATTGCAGCTGTGCATTTGGTTTTAAAGGGAGAGCAGCCTAATTTAGTTGCTATTGTCTGAGTCATTGATATTAATCAAGCAACAAAAGAAAGACAGAAAATCACACACTGCTCTTGACTGAAAAACTTTAGTAGCCCTAAAGATTAATCTAAACGTATTTATAAAAATAAATATGTCTGCTTAAAAGAATGACGAATATGGTAAACAATTTGTTATAAAGAATGCATAATTAGCCTATATAACCATTGGTATTTCGTTAAAAAGAAGACTATGTTCCCTTTCAGTCGGTCACTCCCGATGTCACGTCGGATGACCGACGAAATTGGGATCTCGCTTAAAGGGACCAATCTACTTCGAGTGTAAACTAAACGAACCAATGCACATTGGCATGCGATTATTGCATCCAGCTGCTGCTGATCACAGCGTGAGTATAAGTAGGCAGCAGATGCAGCGCATATTCAGCTTTTCGCTTCGGAGCCGAGCGATCACATCGTTCTGCTCCTGACTACTCTACTGAGAGAAGAAGACTGAACGAGTTCAGCGCGCTCTTGGAGAGCTCTTCGTGTTGGCGGACGGCGCTTCAGCGGTGGTGGTTTCCCGTGTTGAGTGGGTTGCACACATCAGGCTGCACTACACCCTGTTTGTGTTGCAGATGATCATCTCCCCTGTGTGCTAATCATGCAGATTTACGCTACAAGCTTTGTAGAATTGTACAGTAAGAAAGTTATTTCCCTTAACCAGGAAATTAACGTTCTTAGAATTGACAAGACAGTTGACCCTGAGAGGTCAGCTAAATATCTACAGCAGATCTAAAATATTCATAATTAATTATAACTAGTTATGGTTAATTATTCATATTTCCCATGAGCTGATTCGTTACAACCTTTTTTATGAAGCACGTTTGTGTTGTAAGAATGTACAGGGATACTTCAGATATAAAAAAGCTGAATCATTTGATGGTTTTATCATAAAAATTGTATGATTTACTGTTAATTCAACAGAATATATAAGAGCACTAGGGAATATCAATATGACGGCGCAGTGGCTTCACTTCTATATCATCATGAGCAATCCAGATCTCTATTATAGATCAGTGGTGTAAACTTATAATAATGTATTACTACATTGGCATGCGATTATTGCATCCAGCTGCTGCTGATCACAGCGTGAGTATAAGTAGGCAGCAGATGCAGCGCATATTCAGCTTTTCGCTTCGGAGCCGAGCGATCACATCGTTCTGCTCCTGACTACTCTACTGAGAGAAGAAGACTGAACGAGTTCAGCGCGCTCTTGGAGAGCTCTTCATGTTGGCGGTACGGCGCTTCAGCGGTGGTGGTTTCCCGTGTCGAGTGGGTTGCACACATCAGGTTGCACTACCCCCTGTTTGTGTTGCAGATGATCATCTCCCCTGTGTGCCTCAGCACGCTAAAAGAGCTTTTTCCCCTAAAAGAGCAATTTTGGGTGCGTCTTTTTAAAGACGACGTTGCTTGGCAAACTTGACGTGACGTCGTTGTAAAGATGATGTGGGTCTTGCTTTAGACAACGTATCACCCGGGCGTTCTGGATGCGGTCATTACCTGGCACTGGGTGATGGTCACGATCGCTGCCTCTCGTGCCTGGGCATGAAGCATGACCCGAAGAACCGGGTCGGAACCGGACCTCGCGCCACGAGCGACGAAGGTTACGGCGTGGTCTCTGGGTCGTGCGATGTCCACTATGGTGGCCCGGGAGCGCCATTTCTGGCTGTGACTGGCTGACATGCGCGAGACGGACAAGACACGATTCTTGAACGCCCCCGTGTCCCAGGCCGGCCTGTCGGCGACACGGTGGAGAACTTGCCCAGCGGTTCTCCGCTGACCAAAGCAGACTGAGGCCAACAGGTACATCCTGCCCCGGCGTGCAGCTGCTGCCATCGCCGAGGGCGGCCCCCCCTGCCACCGCCAAAACAAGAGCAGCGCTCCTGCGGCCTCCAGCAAATCTGTGCCGTGGAGCCGGTCGCAGGGCAGCCGCCCCGCCCGTCCAGGCCCCCGCCAAACCTGGTGGCAAGCGAAAACAGCAAGAGGCCCGGAGACGTGCAAACCAGAGGTGGAGGGACGTGCTCTTCAGGAGATGGTAAGCACACCACTCCCTCCCCCGGAGGAGGGCCGGGCAGAGAATATTTTCATCTTTTTCCAC
>NW_015505865.1:75742-77346 GCF_001515645.1 Sinocyclocheilus grahami | reverse complement strand
CCGCGGGGCCTTCGCAAGTATGCATTTCCCCCAGTGAGCCTTCTGGCACAGTTTCTGTGCAAGGTCAGGGAGGACGAGGAGCAGGTCCTGCTGGTGGCACCCTATTGGCCTTCCCGGACCTGGTTCCCAGAACTAATGCTCCTCGCGACAGCTCCTCCTTGGCCGATTTACTGACTCAGAGACGGGGCACCCTTTGGCACCCGCATCCAGACCTCTGGAAACTTCATGTCCGGTCCCTGGACGGGACGCAGAGGTTCTGAGTGGCCTACCCTAAGAGGTAGTTGACACCATCACTTCAGCGAGAGCGCCTACGCTTTAAGTGGAACCTGTTCGTTGAGTGGTGTTCTTCTCGGGGGAGAAGACCCCCGAAGATGCCCGATCGGAGTTGTGCTGTCCTTTTTGCAGCAAGGGTTGGAGCGAAGGCTGTCTCCCTCCACCCTTAAAGTTTATGTCGCTGCAATCGCTGCTAACCATGACCCCGTAGAAGGAGGTCGTTGGGGAAGCATGACCTGGTCGTCAGGTTCCTTAAGGGTGCTCTATTCCCTCGTGGGACCTGACTCTGGTGCTCACGGCACTACAGCAGAGCCCATTTGAGCCTTTTTGCAGGCAGGTTGAGCTGAAGTTCCTTTCAATGAAGACTTTGCTCCTACTAGCATTGGCCTCCATCAAGAGGGTAGGGGACCTGCATGCATTTTCGATCAACGATTTGTGCCTAGAGTTCGGGCCGGCTGATTCCCAGGTAACCCTGAGGCCCCGGCCCGGCTACGTGCCCAAGGTTCCCGCTACTCCCACAGGGTGTGCCCTGCCCGTTCAGGTTGCGAGCTCACTCAACTAGAAGTGTTGCATCCTCCTGAGCGCTGGCTCGTGGCGCCTCGCTGGCGGATAACGTCCCTGTTCCAAGTAGAACGGGTACGTTTTCCCAGAGTTATCCAGTCTTACTCAGTGGGTAGTGCCATAGTAGCAGTAGCTGGTCCTCTTGTGCAGGCCCTGGTCTGTGCCAAAAAATAGGGGCGCAGGTGGCTTCCACAGGACACTGGAAGGGGTAGGATCTGTGGCCTTTTGGTAGGATCCCAATTTCGTCGATCATCCGACGTGACGTCGGGAGTGACCGACTGAAAGGGAACGTCTCGGTTACATATGGTAACCCTCGTTCCCTGAAGGAGGGAATGGAGACGTCATATCCCGTCGCCACAGCTCCTGTACCACCGCTGAGCGGCCGGGTCACCGGCTCGGCTCCTCTGCGAAAACCTGAATATGCGCTGCATCTGCTGCCTACTTATACTCACGCTGTGATTAGCGGCAGCTGGATGCAATAATCGCATGGCTCCTCAGCGAAAACCTGAATATGTGCTGCATCTGCTGCCTACTTATACTCACGCTGTGATCAGCAGCAGCTGGATGCAATAATCTCATGCCAATGTGCATTGGCTCGTTTAGTTTACACTAAAAGTAGATTGGTCCCTCTAAGCGAGATCCCAATCCTTCAGGGAACGAGGGTTACCATACATAACCGAGACGTTCTTGTTCTTTATGAGAAGTGGTTTTATTTCATTTTAACATAAAGGCATGTTGTGTGTCACCGCAGTTAAATCGGTGTCTATCAT
>NW_015505865.1:65012-75660 GCF_001515645.1 Sinocyclocheilus grahami | reverse complement strand
AAGAAAAAAAAAAAAAAAAAAAAAAAAAAAAAAAAAAACCCTACACTCAGGGGGGAAAAATTCTTCATCACCTTTTTTTCCAGTGAAAAAAATATATTCCTAAATTTCCAAAGACTTGCTTTCGGAGAATTTATCTTGGGTTATATATAACTTTATTTTTCATACTCATTTAAGTGTTATTCTTACACTAAGTAAAAACAATTATCCATTGCTTGACCAAGCAACATCTTGTTTAAAGGATCCACGGAAAGAACAGGATATTTGCAGTGCCAAATATGCCAAAGCTCAAGCCATTCATTCACATGTTTGGGGAAAAAAAATATATAGTTTTATTGCAGTGTACTTTCTGAGGGCAACAGAACTGAGGAAGTGGATTTTTGGGAACTTTCATTACATTTCCAAATCAATCTCATTCAACCCAAACGGATACAGATTATCCATTTTGTGGTGTCTTTCTATATTTGCTTCTGGCTTCCTGAAAAAAGTTTGGTTATATGGTTTAGCTTTAACCAATGCTATTATGTGAAATACAGCTGTCTCTTCATGTTGCTATGTATTTAACTTACATCTAGGTGAAGTTTGACTCTGAAATCAATATAATACATTTTGACTAAGTCTGACATGTAATTTGTAAAAGTGACCAGAGATGAGAACTTGTGGCTGGAGAAAACCACAGGTTGCTTTGCTGTTTGTATTCACATATTTCAATGTGGCTTCAGTCTCTATCTATCTATCTATCCATCCATCCATCCATCCACAAATACTAAGATACAGCTAAGAAAACAGGCTTTAAATTAAATTAAAATACTGAAGTCACCAAACAATGACCTCCCCTCTCTTCTGGTTAGACTTCAACTGGAGCCGATATCAGTTCCAGGCTTTGCAAGAGACTATTACCACATCAAAGTCTGAGATATTATTTTATTCACACTCCACACACAACCTCACACATCAAAACTTCTAGTTCTCGTCTTATTGCACCTAAAGGTCTCTCTCTCTCTCTCTCTCATTTTACGAGAAGCTTTTGGCAAACACAGGCCGGTGGAAAGCCTCTGAGTGATTGTTTAAATTCTCCCAGAATCATGCATTGACTTGAATCCGGCATTTGGGCATGTTTCTGTTTGAGTGCTGCCCGTGCCATCTGCAATGAATCAATAAAACTGCTGTAGTGCATTAGGCAGCATTTTCCATGGCAGCGTTTGCAGCCATATGCATCAGCACAGAGGTTTTTTCTTTCTTTCTTTCTTTCTTTCTTTCTTTCTTTTTTTCATTAAGAAAGCCTCTGAGTGATTGTTTAAATTCTCCCAGAATCATGCATTGACTTGAATCCGGCATTTGGGCATGTTTCTGTTTGAGTGCTGCCCGTGCCATCTGCAATGAATCAATAAAACTGCTGTAGTGCACATTTTCCCATTTTCCATGGCAGCGTTTGCAGCCATATGCATCAGCACAGAGGTTTTTTCTTTCTTTCTTTCTTTCTTTCTTTCTTTCTTTTTCTAATAAATGAGGTCTGGATTCTGTCTTTTCCCATGACCCAGCTTGAATGGCATTAGTTAAAGGCTGTTCATTGGTTAAGGATAAGTTAGGATAAGAGGTTGCTAACTTGCCTTGGTGAACAGATAGGCTGCAATATACACACGTGTAGTGAACACACAAAATAATATTTACATCGATAATCGCACTTTCCTGCGCTGCACTGTGGCGTCAGCTGCAATAAACTCCAGATGGAAGCTGGACCTCCTCCAGACAAGACCTTGGATGTGGTGAAGAAACACACGTGTTCACACACATACATAATCACAGATGAGAATGAGCCAAAACTGTAATGTATGATTTACAATGAATACATTTATAATCAATAAGTAAGGCAGATGAGAGACTATGAGAGAGAAAGAGGAATGAACTCTTCTGTCCAATAATTTCTAAAGTGATTCTAGCCGCTGTGTCAATATACAGGTCCAGTGTCCAAATATCATTAATCTAACTCACCAAAGAAACAGAAGCTGGAAAACTACAGTGAATTTGTGCCTTCATCTTCCTCTTTTCCACTGGACAAGAACAGAAGAAGAAAAAAATTGTTTGTCAAACTGTTTCATGAGGTCTCTAAAGACATAAACCTCATAAGACCTAAAATGATTAGATATGTACACCTCAGCCAACGTGCAAAGACAATTCTAGGCTTTTGTATAGACACAACACCCTCTATGTAATTTTAAAGTGCAATTTATGACCAGTGTAGTGGGCTGTCTTGGAGTTTTTAGAGTTTATGTGTTAAAATAAACACTGTCTTGGGTGGAACGGTTTAGATGAAGATGTAGAGAATGTATTTTGCAAAGCAGTGCAGTATTTTACCAATAACAAAACTATGTCTGATGACATCTGCTTTGGGTTTGCGGTAAAACCTCTTATGAATGCTGTAAATGTGGTTGATAAATAGGCTGCACTTAGATGCTATTTTAAGACATTTTTATTTGTGCTTTTGGCCTTTATTAGCCATTATATGTGGTAGCTTGTGAAACTGAGGATTCAGATGAATGTTCTGCATGTAAAATAGCAGATTAGTTTCATCTGAAGGATACACACATCAGTTTACACACTATCAACGTTTTTACATTTGTGTTTTAAATGTGTTTGCCAGAATCTTTGCTGTCCAATTTCTGCAAAAACAATCAGGAGATCAGTCAACAGCATGTCCATTCAGCCGGGAGCTATGGGATTGCCAGACTAAAGGCCCATCCGGAGTCTAACATGTACACGCGCACATACACACACACGTTTACTTAGCTAACTAAATTGGGACTTTCTATAGACTTCTGTTGATTATACACAGCTAGTTAAAAATACTATAACTTAACCCTAACCCTAGCAGTTCAGCTGCAAGGCCAGATGAGTGTCAAATACAGATTGCAGACTGGGCCTCCAGCTAAAAGGCCTCTGTAAAATTGATATAGATAGACAAACAGCGCTTGAAAGTTAGTCAGTGACTGTTGGGACAATATGAAATAAACAAGAAATGTATCTGTTCCTGGCCCTAGGCATCAATAATGTCGTCTGAACACTTTATAGCAGCTTAGATGGTGTATACCAGTTGTGGTACATTATTACCTTCATCAATATTTATGACGAACAAGGATGGTTCATGGGCCTCTGATGTGCCGGGGCACCAGGCTCTTGGATATAGTGTCCAAATAACAAGAAACTCCATCACAAATGTGAGAAATATTGTCACATATTTGCAGTCATGTGAATGAACACACCATGCAATCAGGTGCAGCAGATAACGTTGTTAATTTCTTTATTGGTTTCACATTGTGGCAATAGTCACTGGAAAACATTTAAGCACTGGTTATTTCTCTATATCAACAGGAAATGTGCAGTGGCTTGTTTTCAAATGTTAGGGCACCATGGGCCCCTAACAGTCAGAGGCCCCTAAGTACCAGCCCCATTGGTCCACTCCATAACCGGGCCTTCATTTCTTGTTGTATTTGCACATTTATATCTAACAACTGTGATTTTATTTCTTGTTATTTGGACAAGACATCCCACAATTCCAATAAGTGCTTGTGTACTCACTTGCTGAAAGTTTAGTTAAACTGAGTTAAACTGAGCCCAAGAAGGAGGTGGGGTCCTTCTTGGATCTCATGGGTTGGTATCATCATTTCATTCCTATCTTTGCAACCCTTGCAGTACCCTTGGCTAACTTGTTAAGTTATGCCGCCCATACACTACACTATTTTCAAAGTCAGAATCCCTGACAAATCCCAAAACGCATGTGCGAGAAGTCATGTAAGATTACATGTGAGCGGAATTTGCCCTGTATCATGCTCTCTCATTGGCTGTAGGTTGCCAATGTCATTTCCAGTCAAAACACATTTTTGTTCACACTGCAAGGCACTGAGTCCCAGATATTTAGCCTGCTAAATATTTCTCGGGGCATCAGTGTTGCATCAGCGCTTCTCTCAGATTCTCTCTTTGATCGTCACTAACATAAACAAGCACCGATTTGCCTCAGATTTCAGCCTTTTGTCTGTAATCTCCAGAAAATTGTCGGTGAGTGAAAATTGGGCCTAAAGTCGTGCATTGTGTACCCGGCATAAGGCAACCAAGAACCCTGTATAGCAGTGTTTCCCAAACACATTCCCGGAGCAACCCCAACACTACACATTTTGCATTTCTCCTTTGTCTGACACACCCATTTCAGGTCTTTGGGTTTATACTAATGAGCTAATGAGTTGAGCCAGGTGCTCAAGAACATGGTTGGGAACCACTGCTGTAGAGTTGTCTGATGACCCTTTGGAGGCATTCACAATTGGTGCATTCCAAACGGGATATATCGCCCTCCGAAGGGCACTTTGGAATGAAAACAATCATGGCCGCCATATTGAAGGGTCTTTCCAAACCGAAGTGCTCAAAACTGGCCACTTCAAAGGGCCCTTCGGAATGAAGGATTTCGAAGGGTACAACTGTTGGACACTTCGGGCTCCCATAATCCTTTGCACAGATTCTTTGCATGATGACGGCGCCTCCGTGTGGGCACATGATGATGAGGAAGAAGGGCACTTCAAGAAACAGTTGTTTGGTCCCCTACACCCTTCAACCCTTCGAAGCTCTCACTCTGGAGGGTAAACCCTTTGAAGGGATTAGGGCATAGGGATGAGCCCTTCCGAGTGGAACGCAGGGTAGATTAAAAGACCTGATGTGTTACAGTCCAGTCTTGAAGAGTCCAGACTTCAACCAAAGATTTCTGGTTCAGGTATATGCATCTGAGACAGGCATTAGAGCAGTCTTGGTGCAAGGAGTACAGGAGAAGAGCAGCCAGTTCAGTTCCTGATTCACAAGCTGCTTTCAAGAGAAACCAAGTGCTGTACAATGGAGAAGGAATGTCTTGCCCTCAAAATGTTTCTTTGACGGGCTGAGATTTTATTTACTCGGCAGAAAGTTTGATCTGGAAACGGATCATCAAGCCCTTACTTGGATTCATTTGAAAGATAATAACTTCAGGATTTGACATACAGGCAGACAGAATGTCATAGCTGACTACAGGGGCTTTCACACCGAGTATTTATAGGAACTCTTATTGGAACTAGCCACCAGGGCAGTCCCGTGAGAACTAAATTTTCCCAGTGGACAATTTTCCTGGTTGCATTCACGCCACCAGTAGGGAATTTGAAGTGACATGAGATGCCAACAGTGACGTCATTTAAATGCGACATTCAACAAAGCTGGAGGATGGAGGGCGATAAAGTGCCTGGACTTCTGTGTCGGTCCATGTATCGCTGTTTTCCATGTTCATTACGAGTTAGAAATCCACATGCAATGCAACCTGAGGATGAGGTAAGCATGGATGGGACCTGGAGCAAACTGGCAACAACATCTGGGCCAGACTTGCAGTTCAACTGTCAGCCCCTGAAGACCTGGTGGTATTCTATACAAGTATTAAAGCATGTTATATTTTGACATTATAAATGAAGACAAGGTTTTACCTGTCTCTGACAGTTACAATAGATCAGAGAAGTCCAAGCAGTTTGAGTTGGTTTCAGAAACCTTGGTTCTGTAGTTTTCCAGATGTGTTGGCTGCCTACTTAGGAGAACATAGTAAGTACAGCAATGCAAAATGTGCTGGTCAAGTAGCCTATAAGTACAACACATGATTATTCTTAAGCATAATTTTAGACCCATGTTGTCATTTGATGCAATAGAACCACAACGACATGACACATATGGTTTGCTTTGCACTGGATTGCCCTTTTGCTCTGCAGTGATAACTCAGTGCTGATTGTACTGAAACAACACTAGTTTGTAAAACAAAATATGTTTAAAGGCAGTGTTTCCCATTAATTACATAGGTGTCCACCACAGTTTAATATATCATAATAACTTAAAATATCTCTAAAGTCATTAAGCGCCATTGCTTTGGCAAAGCATCAATTAAACTAAAATCAAAATCGCAATAGTGTGTGCTTATCAAATCGTAAAGAGGTTGCGATTCAGTTAAATAAGGTGTGTTGCATGTTTTTTTGTTTGTTTAGTTTTTTTTAAAGCAGAGCGTGCCACGCGAGCAGCTTTTGATTCTGTGTTTTCCGAGTGAAGTGACCGGAGGTAACTCAATTTCTGCATGTGCTGCGAGTTTAATGGTTAAGACTAGATGGGATACAGCTACGGCCACTGGGCATGCGCACGTCAATATTGCATATTTTTTTGTAACGCTGAACAACAATAATTACTGTAGGGTGAATTCAGGTAAAGTGGGCTATTTAAGTTTGATTGTATATGCTCAATGGATTTACACTTTCAGAGCATAACAATGGTTCTTAATTAAAGGGACACTATTTCTCTAAATGATAAAATAGTTTTGGTTGATGCAATATGACACTGGGGGGTGAGACTATGCCTTAAAGAAGGAATGCCTTATGGTGAAAGGTAGAAAAAACCCTTGAACATAAGATTTTCATTTCTAAATGATGAGGTTGCTCACTAAATGGAAACACATATTATTGGGACGATTCCTGCTTTGTTTGTTACTACAGTTAACAGGGAATAAAATGCAAAGATTTGTATTTTTTTTAACAAATGTGTTATTTTTCTTTTAAACTGGCCCACTTTGGCTAAATGTGTTAAATAAAGTGAGAGAGTGGGATTCAGGTAAAGTGGGCCAACCTTTAACCTTCAGTAATTATACTCAAATTCATTAAATAAATTGACATTCACTGGTTATTTTATAGCTTATATGTATAATTTACTTTTTTAGAAAACCAAAATGAGACTGCAGTCAGGAAATTCAAGTCAGAGATGGAAGAAAGGAAAGAGAGAATAGAAAGGAAGTTGGGGCATTAAGTTTAATCTGTGGAGTGAAGAAAGGATGAGAGGAGCAAAATGTAGATGCAGCTTAAAATATGAACACAATTAGAGTTCATTTAAAGTGTTTAGAGAACATAGACAGAACAACTTTTTTACATATGGTTACCATTTAAAATGTTCCTCTTATTATTGTTTAACCTATTTGTTGTTGCTTGTGTTATAATCACATTTTAATATACTGTAAAGTTCATTTGTATCAATATTCTGATTTCTGAATATTCTGATATTCAGATTTCATCAAATTTAATGTCAACACAACATGTTCTTTCAGTTGTCTGGAATTGAGACGAGAATTTACACATGATTTATTTTACTCATAACCTATAGGTTATATAATTTTGGGTTTGTTAAACATGTTGATAATAGTGTGATAAGTGTGATAATATG
Source organism: Sinocyclocheilus grahami (assembly GCF_001515645.1). Classification (NCBI taxonomy): domain Eukaryota; kingdom Metazoa; phylum Chordata; class Actinopteri; order Cypriniformes; family Cyprinidae; genus Sinocyclocheilus; species Sinocyclocheilus grahami. The sequence goes on along the minus strand of NW_015505865.1, from coordinate 68,415 downwards.
TGTTAATATATCATGTGTTTTTGATAAAGATGCAGAATAATTTTTGATATATAAGGAATGGCCCACTTTCCAGACCAGCTGGCCCACTTTACCTGAGAAGAACTTTGTCTGGAGTGCATGATCTCAAAATGTTTGTTGGTATATATAGCTCGCAAATAACACTTTATATGAACTGTATTCAAACTGAAATATTATAGCTGGACCTTAAAGTTCACAAAATAAAGAAGGAAAAAAAAACATCTGGGTATCTAAATTACACGTTTTACAAAAAGTGGCCTACTTTACCTGAATTCACCCTATTTGAATTATTGTAAGGGTAGGTTTAAGGTTGGGGTAGGTGACGTTAATAAAACACAAGCTAATAGGTAGCAAATTTAATTTATTGTTAACTCTCCGGCCATAGCTGTATCCCTTATAGCCACAACCCAGTTTAATGCATTCGGGAACGCAACCTGTGACAGATCAGGAGCTGCTCTGCACCCTGTCGAACAGCGCCCCTTTGCTGCTCTAACTGTAAATCACGCTTTCATGGGGCTCCTTACTTTATGACAATAAGCATTTGTAAACCTGCTGTCAGAGAAACTTAAAGGTCTCCCTGCAGTTTTCCGCCAAAATAAAACCTTGAGGGTTCTGGAAGTGAATAAATGAAGACAGAATTGTAATGTTACTATTGTAAAGTAAAATAATTATGAATATGCTTGTTATGAAATATTATGTTTTCATTTACATTTAATTTATAGTGCAGCTGTATTAGCTACAATAGTAATATTACTGTCTTATAACAATGAAGTGTCAATTCTTATTATTAATTATTAATATTTTTTATTATATTCAAATTGTTTGGCTTCAAGCACAAGTGTGAATGTGATGTGGACTGATACACTATCAAAACTAAAAAGGCTTGAGTCTACTTTAAAGTCAGAATCATAATCATAAAGAGCTTTATTGCCAGGTATGTTTACACATGAATAATTTGATTTGGTGACAGGAGCGTTACAGGAGCTTTGGTGACAGTGGCAAGACACGCTTATAAAAATAGGATAAGTAAATAGGAAATAACAATATACAAAAATATATATATTTAAAAAAATACACAGTATATAAAATAGTCTAGGTAAAATGCAAAGAACTTTTAGCTATCATGTTGATTTTGTTCACTGAAAATAGATTGGAGCTCTTAATTTTGCTGCCAAAGTGCTCAGATTGATGCAATTAATTTTAAAATATACCAAATTTTCTTCAGGGAGCAACCCCCCAGACTAAATCGAAGTCTGCTGTTTATAAAATTAGTTTAGTTCTTCTGAGGCATCAGTCCTGGGTTTCCTTATAAAGTGCTGCATTAACAGGACACAGACTCCCAGTGGGGAAAATTATCAGTTTGTAAGACCGTCAAAGAATAAAGATTGTATAAAGTGTTGTGTGAAATATGCAGTGTATGTTTCATTCATACTCGAAACCGGAGGGCGCTCTCGCACAGAAAGTCCAAAACGGACTCATTGAAGTAATAATTTATGACATGCCAAGAAACCCCTGATATGGAGAAAGGCATCCAGCTATAGCGGAACGAAAAACGTGAAGACAATACATACAATATATGGGTTATGTGTGCTTTTCAAGTCATCTCCAGGTAATAAACAAAGTATCTGAATAATGCAGTGCTAACTGCCATAGCATTTATTACAGTAGCCTATAGAAATGATAAAATATATTTTCTGCCTTAATCTGTGATAAAGATGGAAAAAGTATATGAACAAATCATAGAATTGCCATTAGGAAAATACAGGGGGGGGAAAGACAGAATACAAATGATTGTCCAGCAGTATATTTGATTTTTTAACGAATTATAGAAAAAATAAATAAAACCTGCAATTACAGCAACAAAAAAAACAAAACAAGGTATTACATTTGACATTTCTGTCCCCCTCACTTCTGGCTATGCCCCTGGGGTCACACAACATATAGTGACCATCAAGACTAACTTGAGAGATTTCCAATCATAAGAAAGTACATAGGCATAAATACTTTTAATAGGTGTTGCATCTGAATAAATGTTTAGAGATGTTCAAAATGTTTTTACATTATGATTGGTCAAACCTGAACATACACACACTCATACATTAAGAGAGAGAAAAGCCATATCTGTGCATATTACGAAAAGATTGAAAAAAAAGTGTGCTCGAATTAAGGCTAGATTTATCGTTCATGTTTTTAACAGGACACAATGCAGCATATGTGAGTTAATATTACTAACCTTTGTGAATGCGTTCTAAGATGTGATGCGTTCTATGACTTGATGCTGTCATCACGGTATCTTTAATTGTTTTCCCACATTCACTGCATCTAGCCAATCTTCATGAAGTTTCTGATTCTGACACACTAATATAACCAAATGTGAGAACATATGACACAGTGGCTCCCGCCATGTTTCAAACCCTTCTGGCATTTCGGATTGTACGTGCATTACATGGACATACATCATCAAATACTTTAATTAGAGTTCCATCTATATCAACAAGGAAATGCATGGCGCAGATATAGTAAAAGAATAAAAGTTAATTCCATGTTAGATGCTTATGTGGAGAAGTGGAAACTGTGAAACGTATTAATAGAGTGTGTTATTCATTGTACTGTCCCCCTCACTTCTGGCTATGCCCCTAGGGTTTCATCTTCTTTATTATCTTTAAAATCAATTCTTAATAACAAGGACTATGAAACAACAACGGCTGTTGGAAAATGTTTACACCTCACTGGACTTTATGAGAGAATTTTATCTCTAAGCAGCATTTCTTCAAATGGACTGAGGAGGGCAACAATACGCCTTTGATGCGTCTAGTCTGCCGCAAATCCTGTAAGAAGAAGAAGAAATTCCAAGTTCTTTCTTTATGATATATTCATGAGTCCTTCTTGTCAAGTCAAGTGAAGTCTGAACAGGGGCGGATTTAGTGAATTGGGGGCCCCAGGCAAAATATAGGATTGGGACTCTATACATTTGCACACATTTTCCTAGATCAGCCTTGAGGTTCCATTTTGTTGTTTTCAGCGTAAGCCTGTGTGCTGTCTAATTCTAAACTTTAAAATACATTTATTTTTAGTTGTTTTAACTACAAATTGAAATAAAACTGAAAAAAATAATGAAATGGCAATTCTACATTTACACACCTAAAATACATATATCAAGAGCATGCTCACAGATGAGAACAAAACCAGAGTTGGATGAAGTGGATTAAAGCCCTGCACGGGTCTCAAATTTAGCCCGTCTTTTTTCCCCTTTTCCCAAAAAAAGCTTATAGCCTACTACTGTTTCAGCTATTAAAATAGTTCAGTTTTGTATGTAATGGAAAAGTGATTATATTTTGTTTCGTTTTTTTATAAAGTAAATTTAGAAAAACATTTGGAGTATTTT
>NW_015505865.1:63755-64783 GCF_001515645.1 Sinocyclocheilus grahami | reverse complement strand
TTTCTAACAGTGGAAACAACTTAAAATACGCAGTCATTTTTGCTCAAAAAAGTTAAGAGTAATACATCATTCTAAACTGTAAAGCTGTAAACTGTAAAGCTAGTTTTATTTGTGTGCACTCACAATATCAATAAATATTTGCTTTTATAAAATAAAGAAAACAAACGCTTTCTGCCGTCTCGGTCTTGAACAGGAGCACGTCACAATGATTAACCTAAACTCAGACATGATCTAAATATATAGAAAGCTTTAAATTACTATTTTAAAATGAAATAATTCAAATCGAAAATAGACTCCTATTAAAATAAACTCTTTAATTATGAAATCCGTGCATTTCTCTCTAAAGGCACATCCAATTAGGAGATGGCGAGTCATTTTTTCATCACTATAATTGATGGAAGGCCCGATTATAATTTGCGTTTTATTTTATAATTCCGAACAGTTAAAACAATAAAACACTAATTATAATGGCATATATGAAAACTTTGTCCTATAATTGTATAGCTGCTTTTTCTGATTTTTATGTTGCTCTGTTCTGAATACCTTAAAATTTAAAGGATTTGCTGCAACGCAATTCTGTATGATATGTTAATTATTTATATTTTTTATCCATGCAGCAAATGCTTTAAAAAACAGCTTTAAAATTACTCTATTTCATTCCACACGCTTTTTAAAGTACTTTTCACTATACATTTTATGGGTAGCTGGAATGTAAACATTGTCATGAATTCGTTGTATTCCCATTTGTAAAATAGTCAACAAATTAATTGTTGTAGGCTAAGCCGATCTCATGAAAATGCGTATAGACTCGAGTCATTTTCAAGCCAACGCTCACTGAAGATCACCTCGGATCATCTGCCACTCTGTTCCTTCAGAGTGTGCACATCAGAAAAGACTGGGAGATCACACTACAGCTATACGTGCAGCATTGAGTGCATTTGTTCCTTTTCAAATGGTCTCTTCCGTTGCACTAACATAATATGCCAGGGGTGGCGAACGTCGGTTCTGGAGAGCCGCAGCCCTGCAGA
>NW_015505865.1:63417-63745 GCF_001515645.1 Sinocyclocheilus grahami | reverse complement strand
AGCTGAACTCTGCAGGGCTGTGGCTCTCCAGGACCGGAGTTCGCCTCCCCAGTACTATGGGGAAACTTCTGTTTACTCTGATACTGAAGCCTGATTTGATCATATTCGTGTTGCTGCACGAACCAATGGCGCTTCAACCCGCCAAACGGGATGGAGCCGATTGCTATATAAGTCGGCTCTGAGCACGATTTCATCAGAATTTTTCTCCTATAGTGACGAAGATCATCTCCTCGCTGGACTCTGAAGCAAGAAGGCGAAGCAAGAAGCTCAGCCAGCAGAAGATCACCAGAAGCCTTCCCCTGCAGCTATCCGGCATCTATTAGAGCAA
>NW_015505865.1:59856-63407 GCF_001515645.1 Sinocyclocheilus grahami | reverse complement strand
CACCAGAAGCCTTCCCCTGCAGCTATCCGGCATCTATTAGAGCAATTTTTTCCCGGAGACATTGTTGCATAATGCAGATGCTCTCGGTGAGTGCGTCGCCTGTCTGGGCAGTACCCACGTAGAGACTGTGCTCACCAGAATGGAATGCTTTCACTGAGAGCATGAGTCTCGCACTTCTCTGCTCGCAGATCGCCTTCTTCAATGAAGGCAGCCCCACTCTCCTGTTTCTCTTCTCTCAGCTAGTTTGGAGAAAGAAACAGTGGAATCACGGGGCTGCCCCACTCCTCATGTTCTCACTTTTTTCCCCCACCTAGCCGCCGGTGTGTTTTGCACGTGAGGATCAGCGCCCCTCCTCTGCAACGAGTGGCTTTATCTTTTCGGCGGATCGTAGCAGAATGCTGTCAGTGATGATTTTATATCACTGACAACTTCAGATTTGGAGGACTGGGCATGCTCCGGAGTGGATCCTGATACCCTTTTCCTCAATGGGTTATTACTGGCCGACGGAGAGCTGATTCGCATTCTCTCCAGGCCATGGAGAATCTCAGCTTAGAATGGTCAGCTCTGGAACAGCCTGCTTCCTGCCAGAGCGCTCCCGCCCCACAGAATGAGGTTACTCACTCCAGTTTGCTCACAGGCCACCTCGCTTCAGAGGCATTATTCAAACTTCGGTACAGGACAACAATGCTCACTTTCTCCAGTCTGAAGTGCAAACTCTGCTTGCAAAAAAAGTTGTGGAAATGGTTCCCCTAGCAAACAACAAATCAGGCTTTTACAGCCGCTACTTCCTCGTTCCCAAGAAAAATGGTGGGCCCAAGCATCTGAACCATGCATGCTGACTTGAAAGCAGATCCTCACGCAAATATGTTTATAAAAACTGTTTTTTTTTTTATCAGTGGATCTAAAAGATCCTCACTTTCACATCCAGATAGCCCCACATCACAGACCGCTTTTGTGATTCGCGTTCGAGGGGGTGGCTTATCAATATACAGTCCTACTATTCGGACTGTCTCTGGCTCTACGCACTTTACAAAGAACATGGAAGTGGTTCTTTCCCCTCTGAGACAGATGGGAATCTGCATTATGATTTACTTAGATGATTGGCTGGACTTAGCCAGATCGGAACAGGAACTCATTACTCACAGCTCGTTGCTGCTCAGCCACCTGGAGCGGCTTGGGCTAAAAATTAATTTAGCCAAGACCTCTCTGTCTCCCAGCCAGCAAGTGGTCTTGCAGGGGACAGTTATCCATTCTGCCCAGATGCGGGCATGGATTACGCTGGAACACTCCCTGATAATTCAGCTGTGTCATTCAGACTCAGAACTGCACATCCCTTCAGGGCTTTTTAGAGGATGCTTGGCCTCATGTCAGCCGTTTCCTCTGCCTGCTTCACATGTGGCCCCTCCAGTATTGCCTCAAAGCCCATGTCTAGTCCCACACTTGGCATCTGGGACATTTTCATGTCAGGGTAACCCACCGCTGCATCAGAGCTGTGGCCCCTTGGAAATCCCCTCATCTGTTTCAATCAGGCATCCTGTTGGGACTGACCTCCAGAAGGAAGATGGTCATGACAGATGCCTCCAACTCAAGTTGGGGAGCTCTGTACGAGGGCAGACTGATGTTTGGCTCCTGGTCAAACCTGAAGTAATGCTTACACATCAACTGCCCTGAGATGATGGCGTTTTTTTCCTAGCCCTAAAAACCTCCCTTTACAGGTTGGGTCCATGCCTCCTTTAATGGCACAGGCAAACTTCTTCTCATTGAGAGCAGTTCATGTGCCATGCAGGCTAGACCAGGGAGCAGACATGCTATCCAGGGGCAATGTAGCTCCAGGAGAATGGAGACTACATCCCCAAATGGTTCGAATGATCTGGTTTGTCTCCGAGAGGGCAGAGGTGGACCTCTTCACCTCAGAAGACAACTTTCACTGCCCAATACATTTTCAAAGCAGCTAAATGCCCTGGCCCATGATTTACTCTGCACTCGCCTCTATTTCTTCCCCCAGTTGCCCTGTTTCATCAGGTCATCAGACGGGCCAGGGAAGTCAGATGTTTCGTTCCTCCTGGTGGCCCCACTCTGGAGGAATCAGACATGGTTCCCCGAGTTGATTCAGCTGCTATCGGCAGACCCCTGGCCAATACCACTGAGGATGGACCTCCTCTCGCAAGTGAGGAGCATGAATTGGCATCCCCAGCCAGAGCTGTTGAGACTTCATGTTTGGCTCCTTGACAGGAGTCTTTACAGCTCCATGCGAATTTGTCTAATACCATCTTGGAGGTTAGATTCCCGTCTACAAGACGCCACTACACCCTTAAATGGTCAGTCTTTTCTGACTGGTGTGGAGTGCTGACTTTTTTACAAGAGCTACTGGACAAGGGGCGCACCCCTTCCACGCTCAAAGTTTATGTGGCAGCCATCACGGCGAATCATTCTATTGCGGCTGGCCAGTCACTCGGCAGTAACGACCTTGTTGTTAAGTTTCTGAGGGGAGCTCGGAGATTGAATCCACCTCGTCCTCATACTATGCTGACTTGGGACTTATCTATAGTCCTCAGGGCCCTACGGGGCCCTCCCTTCAAGCCGGTCCAGTCGGCCAACTTGTGGCCCCCTCCTTTTGTTATCGTTAGTCAAGTGAGTGGGTGACATGCAGGCACTGTCAGTCAGTGCTTCATGTCTGAGTTTGGGCCTAATGACTGTAGATTCATCCTCAAAACAAGACACGGCTATGTGCCTAAGTGCTCTTCACTCCATTCAGAGCACAAGTCACCACCCTTCTAGCTCTTTCCAATTCAGAGGATGAGCAGGGTCCTAATCGGTTCGGACCCTTAGAGTGTATGTTGATTTCTATTGGTGATATCTGTGCAGCCACTGGCTGGTTGTTGCCGTCTACCTTCACCAGGTTCTATAACTTGGATGGATTTTGTCCACTTAAGCTTACCTAATTCCTTTTGTAAGTGGAGAAGGTGTTGTTATGTAGTCCTCAGCCTAGGTGGCTTGGGTCTCATTGTTAGCTCAAACTTACAGGAGCCCTCAGTACGGGTGCTACGGAGCTGGACCCGCAGAGCGGCTTCGTTCTGCACTTGCTTATAGCATGGCACAATTGGATGCATTCTCCATAGCGTGTTAACGCAACGGGAGAGACCATTTGAAAGGGAACTCTCCGGTTACTTAACCTCGGTTCCTTGAGATAAGGCTGCCGTGCTATAAAGCTGCACGCGAGTCCATGACTGTCGCTTCAGTCTAAAGATTCTGACTGAATGGCGCTCAGAGTCGTCTTATATAGCAGTAGCCTCCACCCCTTTTGGCATGTTGAAGCTCCATTGGTTCGTGCAGCTACATGAACATGATAAAATCAGGCTCCAGTTTCAGAGTAAACAGGAGTTTCCCATAGAGTGTTAACGCAACACTCGTTCCCTTATCTCAAGGAACCGAGGTTACATAAGTAACCTGAGCATATTATTATGAAACCAATGCAACTTCAATTTCAAGCGGTTTCAAGCACTTTCTTCAAAATCCAAGCACTTTTCAAACCGTGAAAACACTACATTAAA
>NW_015505865.1:57794-59469 GCF_001515645.1 Sinocyclocheilus grahami | reverse complement strand
CTCGCTCATTATATACATTTAGCAAATTTTGAACACAGAAAAATTTGCACAGTGCTGCTTTAAATCTACATCGGGGAGGAAAAAATGTGCATGGACAAGCCTATCAGTGGACTCCATCTGTGCACCAACTGTAGTGTCAGAATAGCGCATGCGCAGCTATTACCTTTTTTTTCATAAATTAATTAAATCACAGCACCACCACCATCAAGTACCACCACCAACAAAAAAGGCATTTCCATTCAATTGTACGTAGGCTATGTAAATGAGCACAAGTAATTACAGATAAATGATAAAACAGATTAAATGAAACGTGACAGATTAAATTAAGTCACATTTAGAAGCAAAAAGGCTGATGATATAGTATCTTTACTTTATATGTATGGTGGTTGGGTGGCCATATCATTTTTTATCAAGTATGAGCTCTTAATTAAGTGTAGTTGCTCTCACATGCTTACAATTAGGCTGTAACTGTAAGTCTTTAATGCAATGATCAGGTGTTCGAGTGACCATATCACTTTTTAAAGACTGGCCTTTCACAATCTGTGGACAGCGCATTTGTGTCCTGTCCAAGCAGCCACTATTAACCACTACAATGTGGGCACTAGAATCTTTAGTGTTTCTTTGCTGTTCAGCATTTACAGAGACACCACTCCAACTTACTGTCTGTATAAATGAGACTTTATTGGAACATTGAGTCTAAAAGCGACTCCCCAAACAAAACACACACACGTGTTGGGTTTCCATGTGTTATGAGGACATTCCATAGACGAAATGGTTTTATACTGTACAAACTGTATTTTCTATAAGCCAAAGTCCATCCCTCACAGAAAACGTTTTCCTATTTTAGATTTTTTTTTTAACTTCAATTAGTATGATTTCTAAGCGGCTTTCCTCATGGAGCCCAACATGTCCCCACAAGGATTTTAGATATCGCCATCTGGGTGGGTGCATTTTGTCCCCATAATGTAGAACCACACACACACATTTATACTTTGCAGAATTTATTTAAAAATAAAATAATACAAATATAAAACAACTTTCACTACAGTCTTTCATCGAAAACATTTCACTTTTCATCACAACCTACATTAACATCTTGTAATTGAAGAAACAACAGCATGTTGTATTAGAAGTATGTCAGGGTTTGTAGAAGGAGAAAATGAGGACTAGGTGCAGAGAAAATTGTGAGCTTCATTTGGCTCAAAATACGAACAAACAAACAAAAACTACCATGACTGGGAAAAACACGCAGTCCAGGGCAGATGGCAGTACAGAAGTCAGGCATAGGATGGCTGGAGCTGGCCTGGAGGATGATGCTGACATATTGACAGGAAACTGACAGTTAGCTCATATTATCATTTTACAGGGGTTGAAGAATAGTGGTTTACAACTATATATACACACACATATATAGAAAGTTCTAGTAAACCATAACTTTCATACAATTTACATAATAGCTTGTGCCTTCCATAAAATCATACAAATCATACAAAGTATTATTGATTTTATGAAAACCACCAGTCTTGTGACCAATTCAACTCACAGTGGGAGTCAGACTAAATGAATAAATCAATGCTGTTAGGCTGAAAGAATAAATCATTAAACAAAAATAGTACCATGAGAAGCAAATATACCTTTATAGACAGTCAACCATGCAGAGTGATGGGAGTGGCCG
>NW_015505865.1:57398-57784 GCF_001515645.1 Sinocyclocheilus grahami | reverse complement strand
GAATTTCATGTGACAATTTTCCCATGCAGGTTTCATATTAGAATGCAGTCAAATGTTGCTGAAAGAGATGAGTTTTCAGCTGTCACTTAAAAAATTGTCAGGGATTCAGCATTCCGGATGGGGATGGGAAGATCATTCCACCAGCCGGGAACGGTGAAAGAAAATGTTCTGGAAAGTGATTTTATGCCTCTCTGTGTTGGTACCACTTGTAGATCTCAGGCTTCTGGAGGCGATGTAGATTCGTAAGAGTGAGTGGAAGCAGGAGGGTGCTGAGCCCGTGGCTTTTTTATATGCAAACATCATTGTTTTGAACTTGATGCGAGCCACAACCAGTAGCCGCAAAAGTCCAGCCAGAAGAGCATTGCAGTAGTCTAGCCTAGAAATGA
>NW_015505865.1:57053-57388 GCF_001515645.1 Sinocyclocheilus grahami | reverse complement strand
ACAGACACCTGTACGAAAACACTTATAATTACTCTCCATACAACACAGCAAGAGAAATACACATATGAAGACTTGTGTGTATGTGAGTTACTTGCTCAAGAAGCACCTACAGACGCTGATGCAGATAACAAAACCCAAAATTCAATAATCAGCTCAACAAGAAATTAAAAGTTTGCCATTTGTGACCGACATAAAACCTTGAGGGAAAGCGATTTCCTCATGCACGTTTCGCAACGCATTCAAGTTCGTCACATGGATTTTAGAGTTGCTAGGTTTGAAAGTGATTTATACATCGCTGTGGGGAAATCCAATCATTTCAGTAGGAATCTACATGC
>NW_015505865.1:33435-56702 GCF_001515645.1 Sinocyclocheilus grahami | reverse complement strand
ACGAGTGGCTTTATCTTTTCGGCGGATCGTAGCAGAATGCTGTCACTGATGATTCTATACTGACAGTTTCAGATTTGCATGCGCCTGTGTCATATCCATGCTGAGGCTGCACTCACTGAAGCAGACCGCTCTCACTGCGAGAGCATGAGTCTCGAGCAGCACTTTGATTCACCGGTGTGTATACATGTGAGGATTAGTGCCCCTCGTCTACAGGTGGTTGGATCGTTTTAGGCGGATCAGAGGAGAATGCTGTCAGTGATGATTTTATATCACTGACAACTTCAGATTTGGAGGACTGGGCATGCTCCGGAGTGGATCCTGATACCCTTTTCCTCAATGGGTTATTACTGGCCGACGGAGAGCTGATTCGCATTCTCTCCAGGCCATGGAGAATCTCAGCTTAGAATGGTCAGCTCTGGAACAGCCTGCTTCCTGCCAGAGCGCTCCCGCCCCACAGAATGAGGTTACTCACTCCAGTTTGCTCACAGGCCACCTCGCTTCAGAGGCATTATTCAAACTTCGGTACAGGACAACAATGCTCACTTTCTCCAGTCTGAAGTGCAAACTCTGCTTGCAAAAAAAAGTTGTGGAAATGGTTCCCCTAGCAAACAACAAATCAGGCTTTTACAGCCGCTACTTCCTCATTCCCAAGAAAAATGGTGGGCCCAAGCATCTGAACCATGCATGCTGACTTGAAAGCAGATCCTCACGCAAATATGTTTATAAAAACTGTTTTTTTTTATCAGTGGATCTAAAAGATCCTCACTTTCACATCCAGATAGCCCCACATCACAGACCGCTTTTGTGATTCGCGTTCGAGGGGGTGGCTTATCAATATACAGTCCTACTATTCGGACTGTCTCTGGCTCTACGCACTTTACAAAGAACATGGAAGTGGTTCTTTCCCCTCTGAGACAGATGGGAATCTGCATTATGATTTACCTAGATGATTGGCTGGACTTAGCCAGATCGGAACAGGAACTCATTACTCACAGCTCGTTGCTGCTCAGCCACCTGGAGCGGCTTGGGCTAAAAATTAATTTAGCCAAGACCTCTCTGTCTCCCAGCCAGCGAGTGGTCTTGCAGGGGACAGTTATCCATTCTGCCCAGATGCGGGCATGGATTACGCTGGAACACTCCCTGATAATTCAGCTGTGTCATTCAGACTCAGAAATGCACATCCCTTCAGGGCTTTTTAGAGGATGCTTGGCCTCATGTCAGCCGTTTCCTCTGCCTGCTTCACATGTGGCCCCTCCAGTATTGCCTCAAAGCCCATGTCTAGTCCCACACTTGGCATCTGGGACATTTTCATGTCAGGGTAACCCACCGCTGCATCAGAGCTGTGGCCCCTTGGAAATCCCCTCATCTGTTTCAATCAGGCATCCTGTTGGGACTGACCTCCAGAAGGAAGATGGTCATGACAGATGCCTCCAACTCAAGTTCGGGAGCTCTGTACGAGGGCAGACTGATGTTTGGCTCCTGGTCAAACCTGAAGTAATGCTTACACATCAACTGCCCTGAGATGATGGCATTTTTTTCCTAGCCCTAAAAACCTCCCTTTACAGGTTGGGTCCATGCCTCCTTTAATGGCACAGGCAAACTTCTTCTCATTGAGAGCAGTTCATGTGCCATGCAGGCTAGACCAGGGAGCAGACATGCTATCCAGGGGCAATGTAGCTCCAGGAGAATGGAGACTACATCCCCAAATGGTTCGAATGATCTGGTTTGTCTCCGAGAGGGCAGAGGTGGACCTCTTCACCTCAGAAGACAACTTTCACTGCCCAATACATTTTCAAAGCAGCGAAATGCCCTGGCCCATGATTTACTCTGCACTCGCCTCTATTTCTTCCCCCAGTTGCCCTGTTTCATCAGGTCATCAGACGGGCCAGGGAAGCCAGATGTTTCGTTCCTCCTGGTGGCCCCACTCTGGAGGAATCAGACATGGTTCCCCGAGTTGATTCAGCTGCTATCGGCAGACCCCTGGCCAATACCACTGAGGACGGACCTCCTCTCGCAAGTGAGGAGCATGAATTGGCATCCCCAGCCAGAGCTGTTGAGACTTCATGTTTGGCTCCTTGACAGGAGTCTTTACAGCTCCATGCGAATTTGACTAATACCATCTTGGAGGTTAGATTCCCGTCTACAAGACGCCACTACACCCTTAAATGGTCAGTCTTTTCTGACTGGTGTGGAGTGCTGACTTTTTTACAAGAGCTACTGGACAAGGGGCGCACCCCTTCCACGCTCAAAGTATATGTGGCAGCCATCACGGCGAATCATTCTATTGCGGCTGGCCAGTCACTCGGCAGTAACGACCTTGTTGTTAAGTTTCTGAGGGGAGCTCGGAGATTGAATCCACCTCGTCCTCATACTATGCTGACTTGGGACTTATCTATAGTCCTCAGGGCCCTACGGGGCCCTCCCTTCAAGCCGGTCCAGTCGGCCAACTTGTGGCCCCCTCCTTTTGTTATCGTTAGTCAAGTGAGTGGGTGACATGCAGGCACTGTCAGTCAGTGCTTCATGTCTGAGTTTGGGCCTAATGACTGTAGATTCATCCTCAAACCAAGACACGGCTATGTGCCTAAGTGCTCTTCACTCCATTCAGAGCACAAGTCACCACCCTTCTAGCTCTTTCCAATTCAGAGGATGAGCAGGGTCCTAATCGGTTTGGACCCTTAGAGTGTATGTTGATTTCTATTGGTGATATCTGTGCAGCCACCGGCTGGTTGTTGCCGTCTACCTTCACCAGGTTCTATAACTTGGATGGATTTTGTCCACTTAAGCTTACCTAATTCCTTTTGTAAGTGGAGAACATGTTGTTATGTAGTCCTCAGCCTAGGTGGCTTGGGTCTCATTGTTAGCTCAAACTTACAGGAGCCCTCAGTACGGGTGCTACGGAGCTGGACCCGCAGAGCGGCTTCGTTCTGCACTTGCTTATAGCATGGCACAATTGGATGCATTCTCCATAGCGTGTTAACGCAACGGGAGAGACCATTTGAAAGGGAACTCTCCGGTTACTTAACCTCGGTTCCTTGAGATAAGGCTGCCGTGCTATAAAGCTGCACGCGAGTCCATGACTGTCGCTTCAGTCTAAAGATTCTGACTGAATGGCGCTCAGAGTCGTCTTATATAGCAGTAGCCTCCACCCCTTTTGGCATGTTGAAGCTCCATTGGTTCGTGCAGCTACATGAACATGATAAAATCAGGCTCCAGTTTCAGAGTAAACAGGAGTTTCCCATAGAGTGTTAACGCAACACTCGTTCCCTTATCTCAAGGAACCGAGGTTACATAAGTAACCTGAGCGTATTATTATGAAACCAATGCAACTTCAATTTCAAGCGGTTTCAAGCACTTTATTCAAAATCCAAGCACTTTTCAAACCGTGAAAACACTACATTAAAATTCAAGCGTTTTCAAGGATTTCAAGCACCCGTACAAACCCTGAATGTTAGTGTATGGGTCCCTCAAAATTTACGCTTCAAAACCACACAAAATAAATACAAAGTTAATCCAACGAACCCAGTTTTGATGAGTTATTGTCTTCTAAAGCAAAATGATAGGTGCGTTTAGGACCGTAGTTTAATCTCCTTTAAGTTAAAGCAGCACTATGTAACTTTTGGCGCTCTAGCGGTTAATAAATTGAACTGCACACATCCAGCAGAAGAACATTCCAACCGTAGCTGCTTCTCTAAGTTTATGTCTCTGGTGATTCACGCAGGTATGTGTTACTCCGCAGCGGTGACGATCCGACCAGGCTACAATAGTCCAAATATAAGTACTTATTATAAGTGTACCGTAGTGATTCGGAATAAGACAAAAACACAGGTTAATCTTAAAAAACTAGGAAAAGGGTTTTATAATATAAAAGTTTCTAATGGAAACAAAGCTTTGCCAAACCACTAGCCACAATATGTCATCTGTTCTCAGTTGTTATTTGTTATGCTTTACATAACATATTTTGAAGTTAAATTACAGTTTCTGATGTACATTGTGAGAATAATTAGAGATGTTCGTCCAACGTCACTAATTACGTCAGCAGTGTAAAACAAATTTTGTTAATGTGGCACTGGTCAATATTTATACTCTTAGTTTTCTTGGTACTAGCTACAACTACGTACTAAACATAACCTAAAACAAAATGAAGTCCAAGTAGTTAACTTGTATTACTTAGTACTTTCTTGTGAAAGTACACTGTAAATAGATAGTAAGTACATGTACTGTAAAATGCAATTCTTTACCAATTCCAGTCAGCCACAATTATTTGATTCCGCAAATGAATACATAACATGGGGTTACCAATATAAAGCAAATAGTATTCGGGTGCTCACGTGATCTCAACGTTATGTTAGTGTAAACGATTTTTCAAAAGTACTGTTCCTGTCTTTGAGTAAATATTTACTTTGTGCACCTCTAAAAAGTTCAGTTTTACTCCGAGATTGTGGGAGGTTTGGCTCCACTTTGATTCCATTTTTCTAAAGAAAGACCAGAAACATGTCATTTTGACATGCTTCGACTGACATTTCGAGTGTCAGTCAACACCCAGATGAATAACAAAACCACAAAGCAGACACAAAGGGGTTGAAGAATGGTGCGGTTCACAAAGAATATGTTTGCATTGTTATTTGCTACAAAACCACTGTATTGCTTGTAATGAAAGTGAACACAAGAGGAAGTGTTTACTGGCAATGACAATGGGACTCTGAGGCCAATTTAATAGCTTAAAAAATATTTATGACATTCACATGCTAGGATTCGCTAACATACTCCATTTAATGGGTTATTTCTTTTATTGCAAATTCTAAAATGTGTTTTTGTCAAACTGATTTCAATTTAAACAACTGGACATGAGTCATATTTATGATAAGTGAATGTCCACTATTTGCTAAAAAGTCAATTTCAACAGAACATTTAAAAGGTTAAAAACAATATTTTGTGTTTTCCATTAAGCCCAACCTTTGAACGAATTATTGTTCTGGAATGGATTTTATGGAAAACAACGAAGTGATGTGACCAAATTCAACCCACAGTGTGAACTGCCGCTGTTAAACAGAGAGAAGAAACCAGCAACCAAAAGGAGCACCACAAGATACCTTTATAGACAGTCAACCATGCAGAGTGATGGGAGTGGCCGATAGAGTTTCCAGCCAAGCAGGTGTACTCTCCAGAATCCTCTAAAGACACATTCCTGATCTGCAGTACCTCCATCTCCTTATTCGTGGTGCTGACGCCTGTCGCCTATAGAGAAAAGAACCACAGAATAAGGCCGGATAGCTCTGGGAAAACCCACCAGAGGAAAAATAACATTTTTGGATAATGATTTTGGAACACAGTGTCCTTGTTAGGCCCCTGCCTTTACTGCTCTTATGAAATAGATTATGAGAATCTGCCAAGAACGTCATATTTACATATCAGAGTGAAGGCTTTCCAGTGTTTTACAAATAACTGTTTGTGGCGAGGGGGGCGTGGGAAGGCGAAAGGCTGCAGCGGGAGAAAGGGTTTGGAGACGAGCGGTGATAAGGAGGTCAAGTGAATAATGATTAACACCTGTTTGCAATTCCAGTGATTGGCGGAGAGTCGAGAGATAAGTGCCCGCCGACCTGGGAGAGGGGAGAGAGAGAGTCGTAGCAGAGTGTGTGTTGTGCGACCAGACGAGACTGTGGAGGCAGTGAGCCGAGCAGCACTTATTGTTTGTTTTATTTTGATTGTGGCGACCAATAAAGAGGTCTACCCGCCACCCCTGACTTCCTCGTCCTCCTTCCCGACTCATGAACTGTATTGCACTGTTACTTATGCGTATTGATGTTTTCTGAACTGCATAAGTAAAGTGCAAAAGTAAATATATAATGCACATTTGAACCTGGCTTTGTATTTATGTGCAAGTTATTTTACACATCTGTAACTATTGGTCTGCAACTTTGAATTCAAAACAAGTTTGATTATTGTCTATGATCGTAAATCGAATCATTCAGCTTTAGACATCCGAGCTGTGAGTGTAAATTTCAATTTCAAGCCTGTATATTCATTGTTCAAATCTAAGTTAAAGCTCAAGTTTTGCTACTCTTTTACCTAGATACATATTTTCACTAAAAGGTCACACGAGGCATCGCTCACTTATCAACCTCAGGCTTCTGTTGGGGGTATAGACTCAGAAGAGTGAGTTGAGGTAGAACGGTGCAGAGCCTGTGGCTATTTTGTACCCAAGCTTCAATGCCTTGAACTTGAAACAAGCAGAAACTGGTAGCACTGGTAGCAAATGTGGAGAGCCTGGACAAGAAGTTGTGCAGCCTGCTCAGGACCAAATCTTCTTGATGTTGTGTAATGCAAACCTGTGTGACCATGCTGTCTTTGCAATGTGGTCTTTAAAGGTCAGCTGGTCATCAAAAATTACCTTAAGATTTCTGGCTGATCTCAACAGGATTATTGTTGATCATCCTAGCTGTATGGTGACACTGTGCTGTAGCATCAGAGTGGCTGGGAAGATGAGAAGCTCTGTCTTTGCTAGTTTGAGCTGCAAGTTATGTTCTTTAATCTGTGCTGAGATGTCCGCCAGGCAGTCTAGTCTAGCAGGTTGAGAACTGATGATTTGGAATCAGCTTTCGCAATCCACAGAGCTTTGGTGATCGACAGAATTAAAGCAATGTTGTTACAACTTAAACGCTTTCAACTGTATCCGCATTGATAACCACAGAGACAAATTCAAGGATTATTTCACTTCCAGGATAAAAATTTCCTGATAATTTACTCACCCCATGCCATCCAAGATGTTCATGTCTTTCTTCAGTTGAAAAAAAATTCAGGTTTTTGAGGAAAACATTCCAGGATTTTTCTCCATAGCGAACTTCAATGGGGATCAAGGGGTTGAAGGTCCAAATTGCAGTTTCAATGCAGCTTCAAAGAATTGGTTACATTGCAAGGTTGGAAATATTTCAGTTTTAAACCATGAAGGTGAGCCAATGGATATCACACAAGCCCGTGCTTACACACGTGCAAACTTTGCACAAGAGTTATGCCGGTGAACGTCTTAATCTCAGTCAATTCACTATGCAGAAAGTGAAAGTAAAAATGGAATGACAGAGCTTTCGGCATCCGACGCCACATATTCTCTCAGAGATGACGAGAGACGAATCTACTTCAACATATGCTGATAACGGTATAGCTGTCTTCATTTATTCCCCTTAATGTTTTTCTTGTGGTCCACATAAGACCACAAAAATAAGAATGTAACAGGCCTACATTAATTGGAAATGCAAAATCCTCTTAATATTGCCAATAATTGATGTTTTTGACTATATCGCTGGCTATCGTCGGCAACCCAGCAAGGGGAGGTTATCGCGGGCCAGACAGCACTTTTCCTGTTACGTTGTTTGGGCTGCCTTATTGAGCTCGCGGACACTGAGAACATTATATTTCACACACTTTAAACTCTTTTATTTTCCAAATGTATGCTAATAGGATTAATCCAATGAATCGTTCTGTTTGTAATGCGTACCGAACCGAAAGCCTCGTACCAAACGGTTCAATACGAATACGCGTATCGTTACACCCCTAATATATATATAGTCGTTCGATCGTTTCACTAGACAAGACCCTTATTCCTCGGCTGGGGTCTTGTAGAGCCCTTTGAAGCTGCATTCAAACTTTGGACCTTCAACCCGTTGCCCACCATTGAAGTCCATTATATCCTCCTGAGAACCAGAAATAAAAAGCTTTGTGAATTTAGTATTTTTTCATGTCATTACATTGTTTTAGAGCATAAGAAGAAAATGGTAAAATAACATTTTTGAAAAATTATATTTTATTCATATGTTATGCTATGTCCTCTGTAGATAGAGCATAAGAAGAAAATGGTAAAATAACATTTTTGAAAAATTATAAAAATTATAAAATTATTTTTTTTATGCCTAGCTTTGTTTAAGGATGGTTCTCAACTATGTTATAAAATATATAACAAAATGATTTGATTGGTTTTTCTAAAAATAAAATGACACGAACAGACATGAAAAGGCAAAAACAATGGGATTTAAAAAAAAAATCCCCAATCAATTTTTAGGTTTCAGGATTTTTTTTATGCCTAACTTTGTTTAAGGATGGTTCTCAACTATGTTATAAAATATATAACAAAATGATTTGATACACCATTTTGCTTTATGCAACATGTGTGTGTAAAAATTCCATAAACTGGTTTTCCCATTAAGCACAATGTTATCTATGCACTGTATCTAATTTGCATATCAAAGTGCTGTTGGGACAGCATGTTGAAAAAAGAAGTGTAATAATGGGAGTAGTAATTGGCCAGATTTTCATAATAATATCTAATATTTCATAAGAATATTGATATATAATTTGTTTTCCTATTCAAATCTTTTGTCTCCCAAAATGTATAATAAACATGCTTTTAGTCCTGGTGTCCTCTACAGTGGACATGTATGAAATGATGTCCTGTTTCATAACAGGAAGTCATATTTTGATTTGAAACCCCATAACATTTTCCTGAGATGTTGATTTATGACAAACAATTTGAAAATTAATCAGATTTAAATTATAATTACAAAATATTATCATATTTCCATAAGGATGTATTTTATCACTAAATTAATGTCAGCCATTTTTAAAAACCAAGGAGAGGGAGTGGTCACGGTGAAACTTCCAATCATTTGATATCTCTGGAAAGCCCTGAATGTGCTCTGTACAGGACATCCAGACTTACAACTGTGACATTCACTAAAATATAATGTCCACTACAGAGGCAAAAACTCCATAGCTGGGTCTCAGGAGGATATTGAGAAAAATCCTAGAGTGTTTTCTTCAAAAACCTTAACTTCTTTGCGACTAATGAAAGAAAGACATGAACATCTTGGATGATATGGGGGTGAGTAAATTATCAGTACATTTTTATTCTGGAAGTGAACTAATCCTTTAATGTATTTATATACACTTACAGTGGATGTTTATGGGGAAACAGACAGCAAGTTTACTTGTTCATTTTTACAAAGAGTAGGACTATGAAATATTGCAAACTCTGAGTTGTCACAACATTATTTTGTCTAAAAAAATTAAAATAATTTTCACTGTAATTGGCCGACAACCTTGAAACACACTTAGGCCCATCTCAGACTAGTTTTAGGTTTTACCTTCAAGACCCGAACATATGGTAGTCCGTCAGGGCCGAATCTACTGCCTCTCACTTCAATGTGCTTCAGCCACTGGATGTGAGGCCGAGGATCGCTGAAGACTTTACATTCAAACTCCACATCACTCCCCACCACTACTGTACGGTTAGCAGGCAACCCCGCCTGAAGAATCGGCCTGTGCCCTGAAGGTTCAGTAAAACACACGCACAAACATATTATAGGTACATTACACAGAAATGACCCCAATTAACATAAAAACTGAATAGCATTTTCTCCTCTTAAAGAAATCAAAGTTGGGATCAGTATTACGAAAAATGGGATATTCCACAAATGTTCAATAAACACGAAAGTCATATAGCTTGCAGGAAGCAGCCTCTTTAACATGCAGACTAACTCATCATAATAAGCAGATTTATAATAAGCAGATTTAAGAGAAGAACAGAAATAGGACCGACCAACTACGTCCAGCTGGTAGGTGTGATTGATGCTGCCGTATTTGTTTTCCACCAGGCAGGTGTAGTTGCCTTTGTCTGACGGTACCACCGACTCCATTATGATGGTCCACATGTGCTCTCGAACCTATAGAGATATACACATATCTAATAAGAAATATTAATTACTTAATGCACATCAGGACATAAAATCAATGTAGATTCCATGTGGGCGTGAAAAAAAAAAAAATATATATATATATATATATATATATATATATACACACACACACACACACACAATGTACAAAATTACATAATGTACAAAATTAGAAAGAAGAAGTGAAACTGAGTCAGAACTCGTCAGATATCAGATATATCAAGACAAAATCTTCTTGCAGCTCAACATGTAAAAGCAGAAACCTGCTAAATACATTAAAAGGCAAAACAAAAATATATGTAAATATACTAGAAAATATAATGAAATATAGTCCATAATACATTTCATATGGTAAAGAACGGTTTATATTTTCAGTATACTGCAATATATTCATGGACCATGTAAGGCTATTTATTGATACATAGAAAAAAATTATATATAGAAATGAAGACAAAAAAACTGCACTACATTTTTACATGCTATAGCTTTGAAACACTCAATTTCTCAAGAGTTAATCCTTGGGTTTACATAAAGCTGAACACATATTATCTCACTTCATTGTTTGCATAGTTATACATTTAATACATGAAAATATGTGTGATGGTAAAAAAATGAAAACAAATACTGAAAAGTTTTGGATTTTTGGACAATTGGATGTCTTGTTAATTGACTTAGTCCTTTATGTGCTATATATAAATACGAATACATGTATAGAGATATACACATATCTAATAAGAAATATTAATTACTTAATGCACATCAGGACATAAAATCAATGTAGATTCCATGTGGGCGTGAAAAAAAAAAAAATATATATATATATATATATATATATATATATACACACACACACACACACACACAATGTACAAAATTACATAATGTACAAAATTAGAAAGAAGAAGTGAAACTGAGTCAGAACTCGTCAGATATCAGATATATCAAGACAAAATCTTCTTGCAGCTCAACATGTAAAAGCAGAAACCTGCTAAATACATTAAAAGGCAAAACAAAAATATATGTAAATATACTAGAAAATATAATGAAATATAGTCCATAATACATTTCATATGGTAAAGAACGGTTTATATTTTCAGTATACTGCAATATATTCATGGACCATGTAAGGCTATTTATTGATACATAGAAAAAAATTATATATAGAAATGAAGACAAAAAAACTGCACTACATTTTTACATGCTATAGCTTTGAAACACTCAATTTCTCAAGAGTTAATCCTTGGGTTTACATAAAGCTGAACACATATTATCTCACTTCATTGTTTGCATAGTTATACATTTAATACATGAAAATATGTGTGATGGTAAAAAAATGAAAACAAATACTGAAAAGTTTTGGATTTTTGGACAATTGGATGTCTTGTTAATTGACTTAGTCCTTTATGTGCTATATATAAATACGAATACATGGATATATATCACAATATATATTTTCTTCAAAATTGGGTACATATATTATAGATATATACATGCATGCTCCCATATAAATGTGAATATACAGTGGGTACGGAAAGTATTCAGACCCCCTTAAATTTTTCACTCTTTGTTATATTGCAGCCATTTGCTAAAATCATTTAAGTTAAATTTTTTTCCTCATTAATGTACACACAGCACCCCATATTGACAGAAAAACACAGAATTGTTGACATTTTTGCAGATTTATTAAAAAAGAAAAACTGAAATATCACATGGTCCTAAATATTCAGACCCTTTGCTCAGTATTTAGTAGAAGCACCCTTTTGATCGAATACAGCCATGAGTCTTTTTGGGAAAGACGCAACAAGTTTTTCACACCTGGATTTGGGAATCCTCTGCCATTCCTCCTTGCAGAGCCTCTCCAGTTCTGTCACTGTATGTTCAAATATATTTACACACACAGTACCATATTGTTTACATGTACATCTACATATTATGAAGGGTATTATTGAATCTAAAATGACATATATTACGATATATAAGTAAATATATTGTTCATTAATTTTCATTATATGAAAAAGCAATTCCTTATGTATTAGAATATATTAATAATATTATTCAATATATTTTCAATATACAATAGATAATTTAATATATTGATTGTTCATACATATATATATATATATATATACTTTGCATGAGGGCAGTTTAAATATGAATAATTATTTTCTACCCTTCTGAAACGCCCACCTCATGATTCCCTCGACACTCCACCTGTACATGCGTCATGTAAATCAAAGAGGCGTGCTCTGCACAACTCCTGTCTGTTCAGATGCTGTTTTGGTGCAAATAATTAGCAAACTTCAAAATCTAATCTTGAGAAATATAACATAAAACAGACTTGTGAATGAATGAGTACAAAACGGCGTTTCCAAAAATCTATCACTTTTGACTGTCTGGGCAGATATGAACATGATTGTAGTTCGTCTGTAAATATGCACATAGTTTGTTACACAGACAGACGTTTGTGCTGCATGATATATAAAATAAAGTAATATAATTCACTGCTGTATAACAGTGTATTGCAGTTATAATTCAAAATTTTAGCAATTCAGTTGAACTGACTGCTGGTTACATTGAATTACTATTTCAGAAACATAAAATATGTAAACGAGAACTGCTTTATTGGGCATTTAGTTGTATAAAAATGCAGTACTGTAAGTAAGAGTTCAGAGAGTAAATGCAAGTATGACTTGATGACGTCATGGATATGATAATTAGCATATACAGTATAAAGTTGAATTGTTATATAAAGTTATAAGCATGTTTATTAAAAACAAGTTTTGTAGGCCTAATAACAATTATTTCGGACCTTTTGACGTTGATGAGAATTCAGATTCGGACATTTGAATGTAGTAAACTTTGAGAACCCCTGGCAAATAGCAACCATAGACTGTGAATATCCAAAAAGGAGGGAAAAAGTACCACAGAAGTGGTCCATACAACTTAGTGTAGCATTTCAGTGCTGTGTCTGCAGTCACATCCAGGTGCTCTCACCTTATAGCCTCCTATTCTCTGGTCTTTCTTAAACTCTTTGCCGTTCTTGAGCCACTTGAGTGTTGGTGTAGGGTTACCATTGGCCTGGCAACGGAACTTGACGGTTTTGCCGGCGGGAACAGCGTGGAGCTTCTTCTCCATCTTATCAGGCTGATCCCAGACAGGCGCCATTGCTGCCAAACAGATAGAAAGTACATAAAACAAGATGGCAAAAATGAAAGTGGCCATTTGAAACTATTGTTTCAAAACTAAATGAAACTACAATGTGAACAATATCGGGATGGGCTGAAACATTTAGTGTTCTTTTTTTTCTCTTTATTTGTGGAAAGTCACTTCTTTTGTTCATGCATGTTTGTGCTTTGGTGTCACTTTGTTGAAAACCTTCAGTAAAACATTTGTTTCTCAATGGATCTTGGACCTTGAACTTCCTTGGTGTTCAGATTCCCATCTGTTTCCAACATTATCAAGACCATGACCATCTTAGAACAGTAATCCAAAACAACAATAAGAGTACGTTCCTAAAGAGACATCAAAAGTGTGTGAGATTTGGGTGTTGGTTGCTAGTTTTGCTCCATCTGACTGTTTTGATAATGCCCTCGGGACTCTGAAAAGAATTCCAGTCTAATGAACAAAAGCTCCGCATTTTCCACAAGACGGCTATGGCTTATTAGACAAAATTTGACCTATTTATTTTTATAATTCCTGCTTTAAAATAAAATCCTAACAATTTCTTGAGGAACTGATACTGTTATTGACATTTGCAGCTCTTTGAGTCAGAGTTTGGAGCACAGAGATTGACTAAGAGAGGAGGGCGACTCACAAAGTTTCTGGTCACTTGATAGCTTGGCCTCCTTTGAGGAAGACTCATCTTCTTCATCGTCTTCTGAGGAAGCCAATCCATCTGATCGAGAACAAAAGTTTAGGTAAAAATTTTGTTGCTGTGAACAATATGAAAATCAACCCAAATCATAATCTCTCACCCGTAACGTTGACATTGAAGTAATCTGTATGGTTGCTGTTGGGTCCCTGAGCAAAGCAAGCATACAGACCAGAGTCGGCCGGCTCTACTGTTTCAATCTCCATCTGATGGTTGCGCAGGCGGGTGTGCTCTCCGTCAACCAGGGGAACGTGGTCCTTAGTCCAGGTCACTTGCTGTATCTCCTCGATACCTTTACAGCTCAGCTCCAGTTTGTCCCCCGGATACAAAGTGTACGGCGTCAGCTCGACCAGGGCTAACACTAAGAACAGGATGAAAGAAATTTAGTTATTTATCAAGGCTATTAAAATTCAAGCTTAAATTTCTTTAATTAAAATATTTCTTCCTACAGAATTTACATATGGATCAGGGGGCATACTTAACCAATTAAAATCATTTTAAAATACTTAATTGCACTAGATTAACTATCCTAGATAAGCAAACAAATTCAAATGATTTCTATATATTCCGTGATAAAGTGTTTCCAATCTCATTTGCACACTTGCTCTGCTGTAGGCATTTTATTTGAACCATTACTAAATCCAGGACGTTGTCAGAAAGCACTCCGTCAAGGGAAGATATGGTTTATTATGAACACATCTTCAACTGAGACATGATACAACAAAAGTACAAAAAAAAACTGACTCTCATCTTGGGTGGCCGGTCTGCCCTGGGACTGAAGAGCCTCAGTTAGGAGTACTGAGATCAGCAGCAACACGGTCTTCATCATCATCATCATCATCATTAAAGATTCTTTCTGAATCCAGACTGAGAGGAAAAAGAGAGAGCAAAACAATACAGAAGATTAATAACAACTAGTGATTAAAAACAACATGAAGAATCTTGAGTAATGTGACATTTATGAGTCAAAAAGAATATTCAGTTGGAAATAACACTCAGCGGGACTTGAATGTAACCATCTGGATTTGACTAGATTGTGAAACAAGGGCTATGATACTACTGCCCTAGTGAAAAAAAAATACTAAAATGTATTTGAAATACATGTATTTTGTGCTAAGTATACTACAAATACATTTACATATTTTTGTGCTTAACAAAAATAACCTGCCACTGTACTTTTGGTATACTAAACGGTTATACTTAAAGTCTGCTAAATTGGAACAATTACTTTTGTGCTTAATGCACTTTAATTGTGCGAAAGTAGTGTTGAGGTCTAACTAAAGATATAAGTATATCTGATTGTGCTAAAGTGGAACTATTGCAAGTATACTTCAGGTACACTTTAAGTGTCTTGCATTTAAAGACTGATATAATACTTATTACATACTTAATCCTTATTAATAGTGATATTTACACATTTTAATGATTTAATGATATTCATAGACATTTTGGGCATACTATTAAGAACTGTGCATTGTGCAATAAAGAAATACTCCAAATAAAGTTGAATGAATTATAATTTTATATCACTAAGTCTTAAGTGATATGTCAATTAATATGTTAATTGGTTTGAAGTATACGAAGCATGAAAAAATTTTATTTTAAATAAATTATGGCATAGGGTTTTTTTTTAACTAGGGTGGTTATGACATTTTATATTATTATTTTTCTACACCCACACAGCCACTACTATGCCAGCATTTGTTTTGTTCAAAAAAATGTATTGATAAAAATATAATTGTCTTCTGTTTAGAGTAGCATTCCCAACCTTTTTGGGAAAAGACAACTGTATGGTTCCTGGAAGGAAATAAAATCACAAGATAGAAGGCTTAGTTTAGGACCAAATTACTTGGCTGATTTTTAAGAACTTAAACTCTCTTTCGCTCTCCTTCAGCTGCTTCCATTAGGGGTCGCCACAGCAGAAGTATCCGGTTTTATTCTGGATGCCCTTCCAGTGAACTAACTCATGAGTCACCAGACTCCCATTCCACAGGGAGGCTATTATGGCCAGCAGGGCCGTTTCTAGGCATAGGCGAGCTAGGCGGTCACCTAGGGCGCCACCAGCTGAAGGGGCGCCAATGAGCGCACGTACTGGCACTTTTAGCAGGGTTGTGATAAAGAGTGGCACAGTCACCCTGAAATAGGACTGCCGCCCCCACTGGATCCCCCAACATTATTGGGCTAGAGTACTGTCAATCTGACGATGCCTGTATGCCACTAGATCAGAGTGCTGTCAATTGCTGTTTGATTGTTGCATTTAAAGTTTGCATCTGGAGCGCTCAACAACGCCATTAGATCAGTGGGCTCTGTTGGTGCTTTGGCAAGGTAACACTTTTTTTTGCCATGCAATAAAGCTAAGTTCAAAGGCCAGTTTAAAATATTGGTACAATAAATAAAGTGCACAAAGTCAGTATTTTGTTTAGGCAGTATTTGTGGCACTTGATAAATCATGTTGCGAGATTTGTCCAAAAGGTGTGTTTTTTGCGCCAATGCATCGTTAAATGATCAGCTTGTCAAGTCAAGTCACCTTTATTTATATAGCGCTTTTAACAATACAGATTGTGTCAAAGCAACTGAATCAGTGGTGACTGTCAGTTAATGCACATATGGCAGAAATGTATGGAAAAATCAATTTCAGACGTAATCAAACAGATGATGAACACTATTAACAGCAATTATGATGCTATCAAACTTATAGCAAAATGTGGTAGTTCTGTAAGTTGTTTCAGGGTTGGCATCATCTGAGGTCATGTAATATTCCCATATAAACTTTAACATCCAATTAAAAAATATTTGTAACAAGCAGGTGTCTGAAAAGAATATACATATATGCATATATATAAATATATACATAGGCCTATACTATATATATATATATATATATAAAATTGGGGGGGCAATAGAGATTTCAAATTGGCTAGAAACGGCCCTGATGGCCAGCCTAATGAACTCTTTCCTCTTCCTTCTCATTCTTTTTTCCATTACCTCTTCTCTTACAAATTTCTAATTCTCCTCTAAACCCAGTTGCTTCTCTTTTCCAGACTTTTCTTAGAAAAGCTGAGGTCAACAAAACTTTCATGCTAAAACACTAATAGTGTAATAGTGGCTTTTCTTTCAAAAAAGTGCTGGGCAATAGTTTACTGTGCCAACCCAGCCCTGCCGTTTCACCTATGCATTATTCACTTCCCAAACCACCACCAGAATACCTTTGGCAATGTTATGAATGCATAGAGTTTGAACTACCATGCATGCATGCATTGATTTATATGTTAACAGCTGCTTTTGTGTAGCAGCATTTACAAATAGCTGTCATTAAGAATACTTGTGCCTCTGAAAACAGATGTGTTGTAGTTTATGTCAAATTTTTAGGTTTCCAAACATAGTTATGAATGGATATGGATGACTTTTTGTGGCCCCATTTTGTTTGACCTTGCTGCAGCAGCAAGGTCCTTCGTCATCGACTGCCCTCGGACAGTCATTTCAGTGGCTCAATAGGTAGCTAAAGCTAGCTATCATTAGAACACTTTTTGTGTTTTTGTGTTTGCACACCCGGCAAACACAAAACTTTTCACAACATTGTATTTTGGATGCAATTATCACATTTTTTAAAACTAAACTAAACAAAACCAGACTGAACTGCTACTTTTGTGCCAACAAAACATATTTTTTTATGTTTTAGTTGTATTTCAGGGCAGTTCATGAAGACAAAGAAACGTGAGAGGTGCTGTGACAACCTGAACAGAAGTCCACCAACCAGAACCTTGTCTCTGCCTGTATATGGATGGCTAATAATGTCTAAAAGCAATTTATGTGTTCTCTTCAGAATTAGGTCTATGCAGATATTACTCAGGGACAAGAACACTTGAATGTTACAAGAATAGAGTATGTACCATAATGAATGTAAATTGCACTTAAATTAAAAATAAAAATGAATTCAACGTTTTTCACAATGTGTCAAAAGCCAGTTCAAACTCCAACAGGGTGAAAACATTGGCCTTATAACACTATAAGGTTATAACATAACTGTTTTGGAGCTTGTTTTATGGTTTTGAGTTTCATTATACTTGTTTTTAATTTGCTATTAAACATTTATTTAAGACTACACCAGTGCATAATTTTCCAACATTTGTTGTAGCCTATAACTTCGAATATCCCACAAATTTCTGTTTATCCAAACATGTTTGTTTTTTTTATCAATGAAAGTGAATGGTGACAAAGGTTAACGTTTACCTTTTGTGTTAAATTAAAGAAAGGCACATAGGTTTTGAACATCATGAGTGTGAGTAAATTATTTTTTCTTTTCTTTCCTTTTTCCTTTTGAACTACAGCATTATATCCCTTTTACACCCTTTTTTTGTATAGCCTAATAAATAGGCCCAACCATTAGTTACAAAATATGTGTGTCGTATAAATTATTTCATTGAGAAATAATTTATAATAATAATTAATTCTGTGCCCGGAATATTTCAGTAGGGAATGAAAATAATCCAAGGCACGGTGTAAGACAATGAGTGGACAAGGACAAAAAAGAAAGCATAGCCTAATAGAAACAACATGCGGATTCCTGCGTACCGTCCCAAACCCCGGGGGTTTCATAAAAATATTAGGATACTACAAAAACCCCATAGGCCATATATTAGCTATTTAAATGTAATAAAACAACAAAGCATGTATAGCTATTTTATTACAGACGAACATGTTAAAGAGTCAATTTACTCACCTTTTCCTTTTTCTATCCTTCCAGAAAGTCACTGGACTATTCTCTCTCTGTCGTAAGATAAAACCTTTTGGTTTTCATGAAACCACTTCTTCTTTCGACTCGACTGAAGATATTATGACTCACAGCGCACTTACCAAATTCCTACCGAATTCGTTGTAATTTCTTCTGGGAATTACACCCATTGAGGTTTACAGGAATCATTGAGTCAGATGTGGATTAGGAGTAAAACGTCTCGGGTTACTTATG
The DNA here is from genome assembly GCF_001515645.1 of Sinocyclocheilus grahami. Taxonomy (NCBI): domain Eukaryota; kingdom Metazoa; phylum Chordata; class Actinopteri; order Cypriniformes; family Cyprinidae; genus Sinocyclocheilus; species Sinocyclocheilus grahami. Next base: position 38,143 of record NW_015505865.1, on the reverse strand, counting down.
TAACCATGGTTCCCTGAGTAGGGAACGAGACACTGCATCCTCTAGGGGTCGCTATGGGGGACGCCTCGTCGTGACCCGTGTCTGAAGCATACATTGAAAAAACACCAACTCGTTGGCCGGCGACAGCCATGATGTCACTACCGGTGCGACTAGAGTATAAATCGGTGCCGGGAGCTACACATCATTCACTTCTTCGTCTGAAGCTTGCGTCCGCAGCATGGCAAGAAACCTAGAGGATACCACAGAAATGCACGCTTCAAACAAAAGTCAATGAAGACGAAGAAGAGAATGATGTGTAGCTCCCGGCGCCGATTTATACTCTAGTCGCACCGGTAGTGACGTCATGGCTGTCGCCGGCCAACGAGTTGGTGTTTTTTCAATGTATGCTTCAGACACGGGTCACGACGAGGCGTCCCCCATAGCGACCCCTAGAGGACGCAGTTCGAAGTTCCCATGAAAAGGAACTGTACAAATAGGCCTACAGCAAATAAACAATAATCTGAATAGTTATCCAACAACTAAAGAATATGCATACAAGTAATTCTGAAACTTATATCTGAAAAGGCATCAAATGTAATCAATTTACTTAAATGAGATTATCAGATAACCAAAAATGGCAACAAATACAAATATTGACTGGTATAGAGAAGTTATCTTATCAAAGTAGAATGAAATCAACACATTTAGCACATTTTCAAAGAAAGGCTACATTATGTAATGAAGAATTAACTTACAGATGATGCTTTTACAAATACAAAACAAAGGATGGCATCCAAAGACAGAGATCCAATGAGAAATGTGATCTACACTGAACTCAGAACTGCCACTAGTTTGGCTCCAAAACTATAGAAGTGACCAACTTGGAGCAGAACAGTCAATATGAAGGGTCTAAAATGCATAGCTTCAGTTGAGTGATAAAGTTTACTCTCTTTAACTTAATGCTGTTGAATGTACGAAGCAAACTATTTGCTAAAATAACCACAACAACATCAAAAACACTGAAATATCTGTCAATTGGTTTATCTGTCAATCAGAATTGTGTTGAAATTTTTTACTATAACAAACTGATTGAATCCTGATTGGCCGGTACAAAGAAACATAGAATACATAAAAGCTATTTAAAATGACCATAAGTTAAAGACCCACTTGTCATGTAGAGGTATATTATAAATTGTCTGGTAATAAATATATTAAAGTGATCATATGATGCGATTGAAATTTTTCCTTTCTCTTTGGAGTGTTACAAGCGCTTGGTGCATAAAGAAGATCTGTAAAGTTGCAAAAACGAAAGTCTCAAAGCTAAAGAGATATTCTTTATAAAAGTTAAGAGTCAGCCACGCCTACCTAAAACGGCTCGTTCTAACACGCCCCCACATATCTATGTCACGATGTGGGAAGATTTGCATAACGCCACCCAAATGTTCACGCAAAGAAAGAAGGCGTAACTTTTATTCTCACTGTAGTATTGTTGCTGCCGCCGCCATGTCTTAAAGGTGCTGTGTTTCATTGTGAAGGCAAAACTACTTTGTTTGGTCTTCCAAAAGAGGACACGACTAGAAATCAATGGTTAAGCTGTATCTACAACACTGTTCCAGAACAGTTCAACCCAAATATTCAGATGTGTGCAGCGCATTTTATGGAGGACTGTTTCCTGATCCTGGGAGAGTAGACTACAATGCCGGCTGTTCTGACTCACAGACTGTAAGTACGTTTTTTATATTTAAAGGATTTGTCACTGACGATTCAAACGCGAGTTTTGAGCAGTGTAGAGTAGCGCTTGTTGTTTGTCATTGCTCCGATCACAAATGCAGACATGGTTATATGTTTATGCGGCGCGATGCAAAGTAACGCGTAAAAAGACAGTATAAGTCATTATAATCCATAATTATGTCCCCACTGGATGCAACAAATGCCTCGTTTATAATGGGTTTTATTGGTTTTGTCTCGTCGCGCCGGCCGGGACACGGCATCACAATATATTAAGGGGCGTAACATTTCCGTCTCACGCTTGAGGTATTCGGCCAATCACAACGCACTGGATAGCTGGCCAATCACAGCACACCTCGCTTTTTCAGACCGATGAGCTTTGTAAAAATTGACGCGTTTCAGAAAGGCGGGGCATAGAGGAGAAACAATAATGTACAGTATGTGGAAAAGAATGTGTTTTTTGAACCTTAAACCGCATAAACACATTTCATTACACCAAATACACAAAATAATGTTCTTTTTAGCAGCATCATATGACCCCTTTAAGAATAATTAAATTCATTTTCACTCAAATTCACAGTGAAAACATTAGAGAGAAAAGACAATGAACAGTGCAGTTTTTTCTTCTTCTTTTTTTTCTGTTTGGTTAAGATTAGTTGTTTAAGTGCATGATATTCTGGTAGTCGATGGAAGCATTATATATGATTGTTATAAAAGTATCAACATCATTGCTGGGTAAGTTACTCTAATTAGTAAAAAGTACTAACTACTAATTACATTTTCAACAGTGTATAATTAGATTATTGTACTAATCATTTAAACTATAATGAACAATGTAGTGAACATAAGCATTTTAATATATTAATTTGATTGATTGAAGATGACTGCTACAATACAATACATACATCAGACATCATAAATGAAGTTAAGGTTTTACCTGTCTCTGAAACGGTTTTAAATCAGAGAAGTCCAAGCAGTTTGAGCTGGTTTCGAGAAACTGCTGTAGCTTTCCAGATGTGTCGGCTACCATGTGCATCAATTACAGCAGTGCAAAATGTACTGGTCAATTACAAGTACAACACATCGTTCCTAAGCATATTTATAGAACCACAGCCACAGGAAGCATGCTTTGCACTGGATTGCCATTTTACTCTGTAGTGACATCTGTATTGATCTGCACTGATCAATAACCTGTGCAACTATGCCTCTTTCCAACCAAAAGACACACTGATTTACAAGGCGTAGCTTTTGAAAAGGTACTTCATATTCTTTCATGAGAAGGCCAAAGACATTACAGACAAGATCAGGTCATTGTGGACTCAAGAACTCATTCTCCGGACAGAGATCGAAGGATGTGTGCGATCTTTTATTCTTCACAACTCGTAAGGCTGGGAAGCGGTTCACCAGCATCTCACAAACCGCGAAATGCTTCTGTTCCGCAGCCTGTGTGCACATACAATCACAAACACACTCAGAAACTAGCATCAAGTAGTCTGCAACTTAAAACCAACATACCAAGCTCTACCTAAAAAAAGCACTTTTATTAAGAATGCATCAGGGTGACTAGTTGTACCTTATGAAGTGCTGTAGATCCATCATCATCAGTCAGACATGGATCAGCCCCACGGTCTAACAGTAACTTGAGCACACTGTGGTGTCCGCAGTAAGCCGCCCTATGAAGCGGGGTTGCCCCACCACGGGTCTGGATGTTCACACAAGCGCCACAGTCCAGGAGTAACTCACACACTGACAGCTGACCTGCTCGACTAGCATAATGCTGCTCCAAAAAAAAAGTAGCACCTGTGAATGGGTTATGCATTATGAAATTATTGTAATTAATAATGTTTGCATTAATGGTAATGAACAAACCAAAGCAGTGTAGTTTGCCTGGTCCCTCATATTAGGATCAATCCCTTTTTTGATAAATGCCCTGACTCTCTCCACATCTCCATCCATTGCAGCTGACCATACACCTACAAACAAGCAATTCACATCTTTCTGATATACCAGTATGGGGTGATATGGTGATATATATGAACATGCAAGCAGTAAAGTACCTCTCTCAAAGTCCATCTCCTCTAGAGTCTGATAGACGCTTGCTGTTGAGCGGTGGGCACTACAGGGGCACTGATTTCCATGGGAACCCATCCTGCGTTTATTTGGTATGAACTGTATTAAGCATCACAGATACGTCCAACATACTTCATGTGTGTTAGTGACAATGCGTTCAGCTGTTAGTCACATTTAGCTGCCTGATAAAAGGTAGCAAGCAAATATGCCAGGTTATAATAAGACGAACATTTGACACGTTTGCGTTTTGTTTAAGGAGTTCAAATTCTGATGAACGAACATCTGTTTCTGTGTATATAAAGCTGTCATTACCTGCACATGGGTTGGGAAAGAGCGGCTGTGAAGACAAGCAACTTCTGCGCACAACAAACGGACGGCCTTTCAAAATAAAAGTCACGCGGAAGTGACAAACCTCCGGATTTTGGGTGCTCTGGTCCTGGTTTTTATTTTTATTTTTTGGTCCAGTTTTAGTAAAAAAGTTAATGTTTTGTGAGCACATATGGGTGGCCGTTTGGGTGCACATATTATTTTGACAGACAGAAATAGAGAGAGGCAGACAGACAGAAAACCTGAATAAAATGTTTCCTGTTCACTAAATAATACGAAACCTAACAAGATCTCAAGGGAATATTCTGTGATGGATATCTTAAGCTCTGTAGCATATATGCCATGCCGTTGATCAATTTACCACAGAAAATGTAGTTCATTTAACTTAGTGTGTAGTGTAGTGTGTGTGTGTGGGGGCGTGTGGGTGTGTCTGTGTGGGTGTGTGTCTCAGGTCGGGTTTATTACTTCAATCCCATCACGAATGCGAGTCAGTGGGAGCGGCCGAGCGGAGCGGGGCCCGACGGCGTCAGCGAGGTGGAGAAAGTGCGCTGCTCTCACCTGCTGGTCAAACACAACCAGTCGCGCCGGCCGTCCTCCTGGAGGG
>NW_015505865.1:6615-32934 GCF_001515645.1 Sinocyclocheilus grahami | reverse complement strand
CTGGATGGGTGTGTGTGGGGGTGTGTGTGTGGGGGTGGCTGGGTGGGGATGTGTGTGTGTGGGTGTGGGTGGGTGTGTGTGTGGGTGTGTGTGTGTGTGTGTGTGTGTGTATACATACACTACCAGTCAAGTTTTTGAACAGTAAGATTTTTAATGTTTTAAAAAAAAAAAAGAAGTCTCTTCTGTGCACCAAGCCTGCATTTATTTGATCCAAAATACAGCAAAAGCAGTAATATTGTGAAATATTTTTACTATTTAAAATATATATTAATATATTCTTTAAGCTTTCAGTTTGAATATATATTAAAATGTAATTTATTCCTGTGATCAAAACTGCACTTTCAGCATCATTACTCCAGTCTTCACTCTTCAGTGTCACTTGATCCTTCAGAAATCATTCTAATATTCTGATTTGCTGCTCAAGAAACATTTCTGATTATTAATAATAATATTTAAAACAGTTGAGTACATTTTTTCAGGATTATTTGATGAATAGAAAGATCCAAAGATCAGCTAATTAGCATCAGCATTTATTAATAATAGAAATTAATACTTTTATTTAGCAAGGATGCTTTAAATTGATCAAAAGTGATGATAAAGACATTTATAATGTTACATTTCAGATAAATGCTGTTCTTCTGAAACCTAAAAAAATTCTACTCAGCTGGTTTCAACATAATACTAAATGTTTTTTTATATATATATATATATATATATACATACACACACACACACACACACATATGCAGTCTTCAGTGTCACATGATCCTTCAGACATCATTCTGATATGATACATATCCAAAAGAATAAATAAAGACAGACAGGAGTTTGATTATAACAGTCTATTTATGGAAACACACTTCCGTAATAGAGTGCAACAAAGTAACAAAGTTTGAGAATAGGTAGATCATCCCCTCCACCACTTACATAAATACAGCCTGATACATAAATAAATAGCTAGCACGCTAGCACCGAGGGTCTGATATACATAGAGAATCACACTTTAAGTGCAAAAGTCTATTTTGATTGCCTTCATTGAACAGGATCGATAGAGTACCTACAATAACATTTGTAAATGAAAAATAACAGCATGTTGTATAACAAATAACTCTGAGCTACTGTCAGAAATCTCTGAGCGAGATGGTTAGGTTTCATTTTTTTAACCATGCAGCAAATAATCCAGGTAAAGTGATATTATAATGCAATAGTTGAGCAGCACAATACCGAAGTTGCATTTCATAAATGTGCTACTTTGTCAGTCTTACACACACAATTTTTGGATATGAATGCACAATTCAAGTCCTAATTTAGTGCTTTATACGTTCAAAATGTTAACAAAACGTGGAACGATATTGATGAACAAACATAATATCATGACAGACATATAGATAAGGAAGCACTGGATTTGATAGTGACACGAGAAACATCACAAACTATTTTTGGTGTGGGTTGGTCACTTCAACATTTCACTTCATCAATTAAACGATTAAAAAATTGGGAAAATAAGACATCTCAAAAGTGAAACATTTACACATACAATATAGTGATATTATAAACCAGCATATTGGCACCACTGGTTAATTATTGTGCATATTAACCTATGGCTAAGTGTTATTAAAGAATTAATAGGTGTTGCAAAAATGCAGTAAAACGTGGTTTGCATTTGGTTGAAATCTTTGCATGACTTCATGGTTTCAAAAACTAAAAATGACTTAAAACTAGAACGGGTTGTAAGGGAGGTAGATCAAACGACAAATCAGAAATCAAAACAAACAATTAGTTTGGTTTACATGTAAATGTGAACACAGAATATGTAAGAGCTATATGCTTATGTTGCATATTTGAAACCAGACCAGTCAGTTATACGATATGTTTAAGGTGTTTTCCATATTTTATATATAAAAAGCTACTATTTATGAGTTTGTTTTACCTGTAGTAAGCTGTGCAACAATAAGCCTTATCATAAACCGCCTACAATTGATTGATACATCTAAAATACTACAGATATATTTGGTTGAAATATTTGATTGACTGAAATGTCGACTTCATTATTTGAGACAGACACAACATGAACCGTATACATTCGGTAAAATCGAACAAAAGTTCAACTCAAAGCATAAATAAAACCAAAAGCAACAAGTTTGGTTTGACAAACGGCATTTTCCAATATTTGGATTCTCTACACTAAGCTTTCGCTATTTTTGGCCACGACTACAGACCCTGGATGTGCACTAGTGCATGAGAGTAAAGCTCAAAGAGAAGGGGTGGGCAAACCAAGTGCTAGTATTGCATACGGTTTCACAGGAGCGTGAAACGAAAAGGGGGGGTCGGGGTAAGGGAGAGCTGTGAATAGCTGGCTGGTGAGTGGTGAGGTTGCCGGGCAGGGAGAGATGTAATTGGTTATCTCACACTTTGGGACATGTGCAGTGGAGTCAGCATCTCCTCAAAGATGGCTCCTTTCACATTTGAACCACGCAGGTTGGCTTCCTGTAGATCGCAGCCTGAGAGATCGCAGTTCTGCACATACATGAAAGAAAACATTTGTCATTTTTTTCAGGGTTATAATATCAGGAATGTGGCTAGATGCCACAAAATCAACACCGTTGTCTCACTTCAAGATCTGTGCCGGCTAATGTAGCACCACGCAGGTTACAGTTCTTCAGCTTAGCATTCTTCAGCGTCGCCACACGCAGGTTTATGCCAGTCATCTGACTGCCCTCCATGTCAACTCCTTTCAGATTAGCCCCTAAAGCACACAGAGAATACACTAATTAACCAACTGCAAAACAAAAAACATGATAATGCAACATTAATGTGGCATCATTTTCATTAGCAATGACTAGCGTTGTCACAATACCAAAATGTCAGTAGTCGGTACAAATACCAGTAAAATTTCACAGCTCTCTATTCTAATTTCGATACCATAGAAAACAACTATTTTATTATTTTAAAATTTAACTATTTGGAAATAAAAAAAATAAAAAAGTTAATTATATAAATATAAGTACATAATATGTTCCATTAGCATGTAGCCTTCAAATATTGTTCAATTATGTAGACATTGCATTAAAAAGATCAAATTAAAGTAATAAAACAACAAAGAAAGTGGCAGGCATTTGCTGCACTGCAAGATTTAATGCACGGATCTATTTTGACAAACTATGTCAAACATCACAATTTCAGATTCAGTCCCGCATTTTTAAATGGCCAACACTCCTGAAGCTTTACAGCGGGTGCTTAACAGCATGAAAAATACAACTTTTATTCAAATTAAGATTGGGTTATGATTATTTATTATTCAAATTATGATTATTGTTTTGCTTGTTTTGCTCGCTGCGACTCTCTGATTGGTGAACTCTTCTTTACAAAATCATGATCGTGTAGTTTTTGATGTAGTTCATGATGATTGAAAACATCAAAAGCATGTACCTTCGATTAACAACCTCGGAGCTCACAGTAGGTCTGTCGTTAATGGTTTATCCAATTTCATTAAAAATCCATTTCTCTATGGAGAAAATTAATGGTGTTTTTTCTTCCTGAGGCAGGCATGCAGAGCTCTTACTGAAAATATCTGGTGTATTGAGTGGATACTGACTTAAATGCCTCTGACTGGCCATTGCATTCACTCGCTCAACAAACATGTCTGTGATTGGCTACATTACTCAAGTTGCAAGTCCAAGGGATGAAGTTGGCATTAGGGGCACGGCACTGGATTAGTTTTCATCATACCTCTCTGATAGATCAGTTAAGGTGATGATTGGAAACTCTTCCTCTCCTTCTGCACCGCTTATCTGTGGGGTACCTCAGGGGTCCCTCTTAGGGCCTATTTTATTTTGTTTGTATATGCTCCCCTTGGGTTCGATCATGTGGAAATATAATATTTTATACCATTGTTATGCTGACGATACTCAGATCTATATTCCTCTTAGCTCTGATCACTCTTATTCTGACCTTTTAAATTGCTTTGAAGATATTAAATGTTGGACTGGTAGAAACTTTCTCCAATTAAATAAGAGCAAAACTGAGATTGTTGTCTTTGGACCCCCAGGTGCTGTCTCTGATATCACTAATAATTTAGATTCTTGGTCATCAAATATTCATCCTTTTGCTAAAAACTTAGGTGTGATTTTTGACACTGATCTGAACTTTGAAAAACAGATAAGTGCTGTGGTGAAGAGCAGCTTCTTTCAACTAAGGCAAATAGCCAAATTAAAATCTATGCTCTCGTTTAAGGATTTGGAGATAGTTACTCATGCCTTCATCACTTCCAGACTTGATTATTGCAATGCGCTTTATATGGGTTTCAATCAGTCATCGCTGAATCGTTTGCAGTTGGTCCAGAACGCAGCCGGAAGGCTGCTGACGGGTACTAAGAGGAGAGAAAGCACTTCTCCAGTCTTAGCATCTCTTCATTGGTTACCGGTGCAGCATAGGATCCATTTTATAAAGCAATAAATGGTATAAATGGTCTAGCCCCATCATACTTGTATGAACTTCTCAGCTATCAGCAATCCTCGCACTCTCTCAGATCCTCAGATAAACTTTTCTTGCTTATACCTCGATCTCGCTTGAAATCGAAGGGAGATCAGGCTTTTTCTGTCGCGGTCCTAGACTATGGAACAGCATGCCTCTGGACATTAGATTTGCGCCTTCCCTTCCCGTTTTTAAATCCCGCCTGAAGACTTATCTGTACTCCTTGGCTTTTGGATCAAATGTATGTATATTTTAATGTGTTTTTGTGTCTTTTCTATTATTCTCTTAATCTGTATATTTACTCTATTTGTATATGTACAGCACTTTGGTATAAACTAGCTGATTTTAAATGTGCTATAGAAATAAACTGATCTTGACATCAAAGTTGTAAAGACTTGTTGTAAATAGAAACTGTTGATGCTCTTCACAGACAGCTTAGCTGCTACCAGATCAACGCTGTACTTGGTACAACCAGTATTGCAGGAAGGCTGGTATTGCGAAGTTTTAAAAATGTAAGTATCGACATGGTACTTTTGACAATGCTAGCAATGACTAATGTATGTCATTTTATTTCTAAAGCTAAACAATGGCTTCTGTGTGCAGTTTTACCCTCTAGATTGTGTCACATGATCCTTCAGACATCATTCTGATATGATACATATCCAAAAGAATAAATAAAGACAGACAGGAGTTTGATTATAACAGTCTATTTATGGAAACACACTTCCGTAATAGAGTGCAACAAAGTTTGGTAAAGAGAGAATAGGTAGATCATCCCCTCCACCACTTACATAAATACAGCCTGATACATAAATAAATAGCTAGCACCCTTTCCACGAGGGTCTGATATACATAGAGAATCACACTTTAAGTGCAAAAGTCTATTTTGATTGCCTTCATTGAACAGGATCGATAGAGTACCTACAATAACATTTGTAAATGAAAAATAACAGCATGTTGTATAACAAATATCTCTGAGCCACTGTCAGAAATCTCTGACTGAGATGGTTAGTTTTTGATATTTTTTTTTAACCATGCAGCAAATAATCCAGGTCAGCTGATATTATAATGCAATAATTTAGCAGCACTTAGACCTAAGTTGCATTTCATAAATGTGCTACTTTGTCAGTCTTACACACACAATTTTTGGATATGAATGCACAATTCAAGTCCTAATTTAGTGCTTTATACGTTCAAAATGTTAACAAAACGTGGAACGATATTGATGAACAAACATAATATCATGACAGACATATAGATAAGGAAGCACTGGATTTGATAGTGACACGAGAAACATCACAAACTATTTTTGGTGTGGGTTGGTCACTTCAACATTTCACTTCATCAATTAAACGATTAAAAAATTGGGAAAATAAGACATCTCAAAAGTGAAACATTTACACATACAATATAGTGATATTATAAACCAGCATATTGGCACCACTGGTTAATTATTGTGCATATTAACCTATGGCTAAGTGTTATTAAAGAATTAATAGGTGTTGCAAAAATGCAGTAAAACGTGGTTTGCATTTGGTTGAAATCTTTGCATGACTTCATGGTTTCAAAAACTAAAAATGACTTAAAACTAGAACGGGTTGTAAGGGAGGTAGATCAAACGACAAATCAGAAATCAAAACAAACAATTAGTTTGGTTTACATGTAAATGTGAACACAGAATATGTAAGAGCTATATGCTTATGTTGCATATTTGAAACCAGACCAGTCAGTTATACGATATGTTTAAGGTGTTTTCCATATTTTATATATAAAAAGCTACTATTTATGAGTTTGTTTTACCTGTAGTAAGCTGTGCAACAATAAGCCTTATCATAAACCGCCTACAATTGATTGATACATCTAAAATACTACAGATATATTTGGTTGAAATATTTGATTGACTGAAATGTCGACTTCATTATTTGAGACAGACACAACATGAACCGTATACATTCGGTAAAATCGAACAAAAGTTCAACTCAAAGCATAAATAAAACCAAAAGCAACAAGTTTGGTTTGACAAATGGCATTTTCCAATATTTGGATTCTCTACACTAAGCTTTCGCTATTTTTGGCCACGACTACAGACCCTGGATGTGCACTAGTGCATGAGAGTAAAGCTCAAAGAGAAGGGGTGGGCAAACCAAGTGCTAGTATTGCATACGGTTTCACAGGAGCGTGAAACGAAAAGGGGGGGTCGGGGTAAGGGAGAGCTGTGAATAGCTGGCTGGTGAGTGGTGAGGTTGCCGGGCAGGGAGAGATGTAATTGGTTATCTCACACTTTGGGACATGTGCAGTGGAGTCAGCATCTCCTCAAAGATGGCTCCTTTCACATTTGAACCACGCAGGTTGGCTTCCTGTAGATCGCAGCCTGAGAGATCGCAGTTCTGCACATACATGAAAGAAAACATTTGTCATTTTTTTCAGGGTTATAATATCAGGAATGTGGCTAGATGCCACAAAATCAACACCGTTGTCTCACTTCAAGATCTGTGCCGGCTAATGTAGCACCACGCAGGTTACAGTTCTTCAGCTTAGCATTCTTCAGCGTCGCCACACGCAGGTTTATGCCAGTCATCTGACTGCCCTCCATGTCAACTCCTTTCAGATTAGCCCCTAAAGCACACAGAGAATACACTAATTAACCAACTGTAAAACAAAAAACATGATAATGCAACATTAATGTGGCATCATTTTCATTAGCAATGACTAGCGTTGTCACAATACCAAAATGTCAGTAGTCGGTACAAATACCAGTAAAATTCCACAGCTCTCTATTCTAATTTCGATACCATAGAAAACAACTATTTTATTATTTTTTAATTTAACTATTTGGAAATAAAAAAAATAAAAAAGTTAATTATATAAATATAAGTACATAATATGTTCCATTAGCATGTAGCCTTCAAATATTGTTCAATTATGTAGACATTGCATTAAAAAGATCAAATTAAAGTAATAAAACAACAAAGAAAGTGGCAGGCATTTGCTGCACTGCAAGATTTAATGCACGGATCTATTTTGACAAACTATGTCAAACATCACAATTTCAGATTCAGTCCCGCATTTTTAAATGGCCAACACTCCTGAAGCTTTACAGCGGGTGCTTAACAGCATGAAAAATACAACTTTTATTCAAATTAAGATTGGGTTATGATTATTTATTATTCAAATTATGATTATTGTTTTGCTTGTTTTGCTCGCTGCGACTCTCTGATTGGTGAACTCTTCTTTACAAAATCATGATCGTGTAGTTTTTGATGTAGTTCATGATGATTGAAAACATCAAAAGCATGTACCTTCGATTAACAACCTCGGAGCTCACAGTAGGTCTGTCGTTAATGGTTTATCCAATTTCATTAAAAATCCATTTCTCTATGGAGAAAATTAATGGTGTTTTTTCTTCCTGAGGCAGGCATGCAGAGCTCTTACTGAAAATATCTGGTGTATTGAGTGGATACTGACTTAAATGCCTCTGACTGGCCATTGCATTCACTCGCTCAACAAACATGTCTGTGATTGGCTACATTACTCAAGTTGCAAGTCCAAGGGATGAAGTTGGCATTAGGGGCACGGCACTGGATTAGTTTTCATCATACCTCTCTGATAGATCAGTTAAGGTGATGATTGGAAACTCTTCCTCTCCTTCTGCACCGCTTATCTGTGGGGTACCTCAGGGGTCCCTCTTAGGGCCTATTTTATTTTGTTTGTATATGCTCCCCTTGGGTTCGATCATGTGGAAATATAATATTTTATACCATTGTTATGCTGACGATACTCAGATCTATATTCCTCTTAGCTCTGATCACTCTTATTCTGACCTTTTAAATTGCTTTGAAGATATTAAATGTTGGACTGGTAGAAACTTTCTCCAATTAAATAAGAGCAAAACTGAGATTGTTGTCTTTGGACCCCCAGGTGCTGTCTCTGATATCACTAATAATTTAGATTCTTGGTCATCAAATATTCATCCTTTTGCTAAAAACTTAGGTGTGATTTTTGACACTGATCTGAACTTTGAAAAACAGATAAGTGCTGTGGTGAAGAGCAGCTTCTTTCAACTAAGGCAAATAGCCAAATTAAAATCTATGCTCTCGTTTAAGGATTTGGAGATAGTTACTCATGCCTTCATCACTTCCAGACTTGATTATTGCAATGCGCTTTATATGGGTTTCAATCAGTCATCGCTGAATCGTTTGCAGTTGGTCCAGAACGCAGCCGGAAGGCTGCTGACGGGTACTAAGAGGAGAGAAAGCACTTCTCCAGTCTTAGCATCTCTTCATTGGTTACCGGTGCAGCATAGGATCCATTTTATAAAGCAATAAATGGTATAAATGGTCTAGCCCCATCATACTTGTATGAACTTCTCAGCTATCAGCAATCCTCGCACTCTCTCAGATCCTCAGATAAACTTTTCTTGCTTATACCTCGATCTCGCTTGAAATCGAAGGGAGATCAGGCTTTTTCTGTCGCGGTCCTAGACTATGGAACAGCATGCCTCTGGACATTAGATTTGCGCCTTCCCTTCCCGTTTTTAAATCCCGCCTGAAGACTTATCTGTACTCCTTGGCTTTTGGATCAAATGTATGTATATTTTAATGTGTTTTTGTGTCTTTTCTATTATTCTCTTAATCTGTATATTTACTCTATTTGTATATGTACAGCACTTTGGTATAAACTAGCTGATTTTAAATGTGCTATAGAAATAAACTGATCTTGACATCAAAGTTGTAAAGACTTGTTGTAAATAGAAACTGTTGATGCTCTTCACAGACAGCTTAGCTGCTACCAGATCAACGCTGTACTTGGTACAACCAGTATTGCAGGAAGGCTGGTATTGCGAAGTTTTAAAAATGTAAGTATCGACATGGTACTTTTGACAATGCTAGCAATGACTAATGTATGTCATTTTATTTCTAAAGCTAAACAATGGCTTCTGTGTGCAGTTTTACCCTCTAGATTGGCCTTTAGCCCAGAGGGATCCTCAAAGTTACATCCTTTAAGTGATGCTCCCTCTGCATTAGAGCAGAGCATCTTCACGCCCTGAAGATTAGCACCCTGGAGAACAAGCAAGGCTTTATATCAGTTCAAAAGTATTAAAACCAGAAAAAGAGATTAAAAAAAGTTTTGGTCAGCTCACATCCAGGTTGGCTCCAGATAAGTCCGCTCTCTCCAGGTTTGAGCAGCACAGGTTTGCATAGGTGAGATTGCAGCGACTCAGATTTGCCATCTTAAAATTGATATAGCGCAAATCCAGCCGAGAAAGGTCCGCTCCACTGAAATTAAGACCCTGAGAGGGAAAGAGGAAAAAAGACACCTTAATGCCAACATCAAACTGACTACAACACACGTCTGAAGAATTACAAATGTCTTCTACCTGACAGCGTAGCTCTGATTTGGTTGGCGTAGCCAGCAGAAACCGAACAAATTCCTTCCGTGAGAGTGGAGAGTGGTCTTCAGGTGGATGAGAATTCTGCATGTCATGGAAAACATATATATGTACATAAATATATGCATATACAGAACCTTTCAAAAGCTTGGGATCATTAAGATATTTTATTGTTGAAATAATATTGTTGTTTTTTATTTAAAAAAAAAACACCAAGCAAGCATAAAAACTTTTTTGCGAATTAAGGGATTTTTTTTCTCTAAATTTGGCGTATCCATTACTCGTTTCTGATGCGTTACTTCAAAATGCGCATAAAAACAGGGTAATGGAAACATACTGTAGCTAGTGAAGACTGGAATAATGATGCTGAAAATTCAGCTTTGCGATCATAAAAAATATGTTAAATATATTAAAATAGAAAACAGTTATTTTGAATGGTAATTATATTTCACAATATTACTGTTTTTTACTGTGTTTTTGATCAAAACATTGCAGCCTTGGTGAGCATATCTTAAAAATCTGACTGACACCAAACTTTTATTTACATTTTATTTATAAACACTTTAACACTTCTGTTCTATTACCTTAATGGCCACTTCTAGCTGTTCAGCCATTTGCTCTATTCCAAAGAATCGAGCTTCTTCCAGTACTCCTATAAAACGTAAAAAACATTTCAATAACTATAGAGTGAAACTGATTTGGAACATGGACACTTTCATACGTTTTATATATATATATAAATAAAGGTGCCTTTTATCATATTACTATTGCTGTCACATAAAAAAGTGCCTTGAACTGCAGTGATTTACCAAGTTTAAACTTACTGCATCAATCTACACCCCAGGCTCAAATGTACAGCATATCTAACATACTAACTTTAATATCTAATGTATATCTAATAAACTAGATGGGAGGTATCATCCGAGAACGCCTTCAGTAACATTCAGACGTCACTCACCGAGTAAGTTTATTCCTTCATTGACAATGATCTGGCCGTGCCTCAGGTAATTCAGGATGGGCTCAAAGTACTCTGGGCTGCGATCAATGAGGTAAGCCCCTCGTTCATCCTGCTTATTGCCCCATACATCTGCAGATCAAGAAAGAACTCTGATAGAACTGTGCTACACACTGATTCACAACCTGCTGAACTAGCACAACAAACAATGCCTAAATCAGTCAGTGAGTGAACATGACCTATATCTTACCCTTCTCTCTAAACATGTGTGCCAGCATGCTGTCAGGCTCCTTACTCACAAGAGTACTCCTTAAACAAGAGGAAACAGAGAGACCAGACTTCATTAATGACATCTCAAGGACACACCCCTAAGCATCTGCAGACTAGTGTTATTTTAGTATTATTTAGTATTCATATTTTGAATTAGCTTTTCTTTTTTTTTTAGTATTTAAAAAAAAAAATTACATTTCAGTGCTTAAACTTATTTTTTTGCAATTTTGTTTTATTAATTAATTTGTTTATTTGTTAAGTGTTTAAGTCTGAATCATTTAATATTTATATTTTATTTCAATTAACAAAAAAAAATGTATAGTTTTACTTTCAGCTAACAACAATTGCTGCAGACAACAAGACTGTACTTTATGTATTTTAAAGATATAGGGTTTGCACTTTAACATTTTTTTTGGATGAGCCATATTCATATTTATCTGCCGTAAAAAAGGTGACATATGCACACCTGTGACTGCATATGTTATTAATGTTAGAATTCTATATTATAAAGCTCAATCTATATTATTGTGCCAAACTTATATATATATATTTTTTTTTTTTTTGGTGTATTGTTGTCGCCGATTTTGCAAATACGACTATGGTTACGACAGTTTCTTTCTTGCCTAAAACACCTTAACCATTTTCAAATCACAGCCTTTCATGCCTTTTGCTTTATTTCCTCTCTCTTATATTTTCATTTACAAAAACATCTATTAAGAATAGTTATAATAAAAGATTAGAACTTGATAACTTGGATTTTAAGCCAATAAGACATCAAACCCATGGTGCATGTTTACCTAGTGGTTGTAAAAAGCCGCCCACCAATATTCAGCGTCAGCCAATCGGTGTGCGATCCTGAGATGTCATCTGACGTTTTCCCATCACTCTGAGGGTCTAAAACACAAACACATTCATCATTTTACACACTGAACTATAAGCACACTTCCGATTTCACTGAACAATGAAAATCTATTTTTATGCTTTTAAGAAAAGCCACTTTGTTATTTGTTTGTGTTCCCTGGAAATCTCCTGACCCTGGCGTTTCAAGTGGCAAAAAGCAGAAAACAAAATGATGTTGACTCACCGATGAAAGCGTCTCCTTCTGACACGTACAGCACATCATCATCTCTGTGGAATATATACACAATAACAGTCAGTTCATCCGGCATATTACCTCTCATTTGCTTATCCCACTCAAGAATCGAGTACAAGGCTCACTGTAAACATTCAACTCAAAGCAGGTCAAACTGAAAAAAGCAATGTATTTTTCAATAACGTTCCCAACATTGTCTTTCCTAAATGACCAATTAATAGTTGAAAAATGCCAATGCAACGCACCTGATGAGGGTAATGTCATCTATGAGACCACCTTTCCCATTATATAGGTTACAAGCCCTGATTCCCAATTTATTGCTGGCGACTGTCAAAAGGTCAGACAGAGTCCCATAAACAGCTACAACCTGCAACAGAACCAAATGCACGATGAAGCCATTAAAATTGCAATGCTTGCAATAATTACACTCATTTTTATTATAATAATTATTACAAGCTGTCTGCGTGGATAACGTGTGGAGTGAATAAAGCAATTCATATTTTTTATTATTATTACTGAATTTAATAAATTGTATTTTATAATACTATTTTAACAATATCAAATATGCATAGATCAAAATTAAAAAATAATATTATAATAATTTAGTAAATATATATTGACATTTGCTGTTGGTAGTGTCAGTGCAATACAGAAAATGCAATTGCGCGGTATAATAAACAATAATGTTAAAATAACAGTAAAGCGAGCTCTTATGTGGCCTTACACATATCGTCAGGAGTAACATGATAACTTAATCTTTTAGAGTGGCACGCTATCTAATAGTTGTCTATATCTTAGATAGAGTAATGGAAAGGTTTCATGCATTCACAGGACACCACTGTCCCCTCAACACTGACTGGAGTTGGGCAGGCTAAGCCTGCACTGCGTGTGTTCACTCACCTTGCCATTTCTGGAGGTTCCGTTGACAAAAAGCGTCACCCTTCGCATGCTTTGTTCACACTAATTAAACGTATCAACTGTACAAATATTAATAAATTAATATCTCGCTAAATTAGCTATGTGTTAAACTAATACCTACGTAAAGGGAGTAGGAAGAGCCAACCTAGCTACATTGTAGCAAGACGACGAAGCGGCTGTCCAATCAAAACGCGGATACTGTTGCCGACCTCGAGGATTGGCCAATCACAGGACGCGTTTCATAGACTGGGCCCGCGGTTCGGACCAATCGGACACACTTGTGGCGTTGGACTCTTTAATGAAAAACTTGCCTGGTGAGAACGGAATTTTGAGGCAAGGGAAATGATTACCTCAGTGAGTGCGGGCTGCTGTAAGTCAAGCTACTCATTCATTATGAAGCCTTATATAGGACTGCGGCTTCAGCTGTGCACGACAGACTGTAGTGCAAACAAACTGTCAAGCCGAAGTAGTGTTGCAAAACCAGTCCCACATCTCTAATTCTGCCAGTTACATATCATAGAAAGTCTGTAAAAACAAATCAACAAAAAAATCAAATTCAAAAGATAATTGTACTTTTTTGCAAATGGATTAAATGCAAGACTATTCGATGGTTTCAAATGACATATGTATATTGAGCCTTTTTTTCTACACTAGGGGGCAGAGTAAACATATTTTTGGCTAAATAAACTAAATACATAAATACATTAAAAAATAGCAGTTTCCTATATGTTTCACATGACTCTCACATTCCCAAAAATTCTCAATAGCTGTCTTGTAAACTCATTTTTCACATTTAGTATTAATAGAATTAGTATTATGTATTATTAGTATTAATTATTAATGTCTCTAGTTTACATGATAAAGTGATAATAATAAGTATTATTATTATACACAAACAATAGTATTATAAAGAATATGCATCCAACTGTATAATTTTTGACCCACATGCATTCTAAGCCAGAAACTATGTGTCTAAAAACTAATAATGTAAACCTTACGATGTCCTACCTGTTTATGAACATCTAATGCAAGAAAAGTAAATCTGCATTTTCACACTATCTAATATTTCAGATCTTAAAAGCAGTAAAATCACCTCCTTATTATCTTTTCAATACCAAGAGTATTGAAAAAATCCCCATAAGATAAAACTAATGTCACTACTTGGCCAATGTTTGTCCTCCTATCTGAAGCATTAAGAAAAACTAAAACAGGACACATTTAGAAGCATTGATAAATGTCGTTAAACAATAAGGCAGCGAGTGATAATATCCTGCTTATAGCTGACTGATTCTTACATGGTGGCCCCAGTCTTATCTTCTGTAAAAGGCATGTCTCTTCCAGAATGTCCCACTATGTCTGTAACTGCCCACATGCTCTGCAAACACATGGGGCTGATTATCACTTCTCTTGCAAGTTACTGTTGACAAAATGTCCTTCAGGTACAGGGAGGTTTCAAGTTCTCCCTAGAATTCCCGTTCAGGTTGTTTGGGTTGCGTATTGCCTTCTTGAAAATAAATTAGATAAGGAGCCATATGCACACACGCAGTATAGAGAGTGCTTTCTTTACACAGGTTTACAGAGATAATGTTATGACCTATTTTATATTCAAAACCACTGTCAAGCAAGGTTTGTGCTCCTTAACTGACCTTGCAAGACTTATTAGTTATGCTATCAGTAGGGATGTTAGTCTAATATTGTTTGACTGATTAAACATTTAATCAGTTAAAGCACAGTTCTGTTTTGAGGTCTAAATTCATGAAAAACTAGGGAAGACACACTGATCTATTGTCAAGCGTTCTCTCTATTTCTTCTCTAAACATTCCCTAGTGGGGAAAAAAATACTAAAATGTATTTATTTTGTGCTAAGTATACTACAAATGCATTTACATATTGTTGTGCTTAATAAAAATACCCTGCAAATGTACTTTTGGTGTACTAAACTGTTATACTTAAAGTCTGCTAAATTGGAACAATTACTTTTGTGCTTAATGCACTTTACTTGTGCAGAAGTAGTGCTGAGGGCCTACTAAAGATATTCTTAAGTAAATCTGATTGTGAAAAAGTAGAACTGTTGCAAGTATACTTAAATGTCTTTCATTTAAAGACTGATATAATACAGAGCTCATACAATCCTTATAAATAATGATATTAAAACATATTTTAGGCATAATATTAAGATTTGTGCATTGCGCAATAAAGAAATACTCCAAATAAAGTTTAATTATAATTTTATATCAGTAAGTCTTAAGTGATATGTCAATAAATTTATTAATGGATTTGAAGTATGAAATACATTTATTTTGAATAAATTGTGGCATAGTTTAGTTGTATTTATTTATTTCTTTATTATACATACTAGGGTTAAGATCTAACCATACCTAAGCAAGCCACATTATCTTCTGAACTGGACTGACGGAGAGCAGCAGCAATACAATTTCAAACTGAAAAGGATTTGGAAAAAAATTGTAAATTATTTCCAGTTTGTCTTCTCTTATTTGAGGTTTGTCTTGTTTTCTCTACACAAATAATGAAGGTTCTTTTTCACTAAAAAGTATCAGTATTTAGTAGAAGCTGAACTGCGGGAAGCAAAGAATAGTCAACAATAACAGCATATGCTTAGAATGACTCAATACTGACATCATTTTTATTTGTTTTTTGAATATATATATATATATATATAGTTAAATTTGGCTGTGAAATTACCCCCACAAGATCATTTAAAGCCATTACTGTGTTAAATGAGAAAACGATTGAGTAGACACAACAAAACGTAGCTTTAGATAGAAATATTTTATTTGATTCAACATAAAATGTATTACACATAAACATTTAGGCTACAATGGCCTAACATAAACTATGGCACATAACAGAAGATAATTTGAGAAACATCTCAGTATTTTTTGTTCATAAAATTAAAAGTCATTGGTAACCAAAACAGTTTGGTTACCAACATTCTTCAAAATATCTTCCGCAAAAGAAAGTAAATTATTCAGGTTTGAAACGACATGAGGATGAGTAAATGATGTTTCAATCTGTCAAACGGCTGATTCATTCAGGAATTAAGAAAATGGCTCTCTTAATGAATGGCCCATTGAATCATTGGTTCACCAGATTTGTTCAAAACCTGGATTCATATAGAAACAAATCACCGCTGTTGATTGGAGACACAAAACAGTCTCCAGTCTTGCTGTGGCTTTATAGGAAATATGTACCTTTGCAAAACTGGTGGAGTACCAGTGTACTTACATGGTAACTCCTCAGGAACTGTCCACTTAATATAAAGTGTAACATTCTGGACACCAACCACAATTTATATGTAAAGCCTAACTTACTGGTCGTTGCTGTGTAACATCAGAGTAATTACATGGTAAATCCATAGGAATTGTTTACTTAATATAAAGTGTAACACTTTCTTTTCCAAAAAGTGCTGTCAGTCTTGTTACACATTTGTACTTTCATTACCAAAAAGTGTTGTTACCAATGTCCTTTTACACATTTGTATTTACACATACCATTCAGTGGGTTGTTACATATGTGTAGATACACAAACATTACAGCTGTAGATACTATGTACCAATGTGTACTTACACTGTGGTTACATACTATGTACACAGTTACTATGTAAGTACACAGGTATTAGGGCCACTTAATATAAAGTGGGACCCAGCATTCTATAAGCTACATCGGGAGTCTATCTAGCTTGTTGAGGTACTCAAGGTTGTGGTGGTCTGTGAGGATGCTGAAAGGATGGCGGACTCCCTCCAACCACTGTCGCTATTGTTCGAAGCAAGTTTGATGGCTAGGAGTTCACAATTGCCGATATTGTTGTTTTACTCCGCAAGAGACAGCTTCTTGGAGAAGAAGGTACATGGATGGAGTCGGGATGGATTCCCCTGCTGCTGTGAGAGTACTGCTCCTGCTCTAGAGGTTCAGGCTTCAAAGCCTTCGAAGGCCTTGGGATGCTTGGGAGACTTCGGGAATCCAGTACAGAGGCTTGGGCCTGCCTTTCAGAAGAGAGATGAGTGGAGCGGTGACTGAACTGTAATTCTTGATGGCAGTAGAAATTGGAGAAACCAAGGAAATGCTGGGGTTCTGGCCAGTTTCATGTTTCCCCTCATCCATCTTGAAGTCTTCAGAACTGATGTTATAGCCAAGGAACTGGGTGGAGCATTGGTGGAACATGCATTTTTCCACCTTGAGATACAGATGGTATTCCCTCAGCTTGTCTAGGATCTGCCAAACATGTTCGGCCAGGTTCCTGAAATACATGAGGATGTCATTATTTTATATATATTAAATGTCAGCATACTGTATGACTTTTATTAGTATCATTATCACCATTACTATACCTTACTATACCTTATTGTTAAGAGAATTGCTTTATAACAATAACATTTTAATTTAAATAAAATTATACATATTTATGTGACCCTGGAGCACAAAAGCAGTCTTAAGTCGCTGGGGTATATTTGTAGCAATAGCCAAAAATACATTGTATGGGTCAAAATTATAGATTTTTGTTTTATGCCAAAAATCATTAGGATATTAAGTAAAGATCATGTTACATGAAGATATTTTGTAAATTTCCAACCGTAAATACATCAAAACTTAATTTTTGATTAGTAATATGCTTTGCTAAGGACTTCATTTGGACAACTTTAAAGACGATTTTCTCAATATTTAAATTTTTTTGCACCCTCAGATTCCAGATATTAAAATAATTGTATCTCAGCCAAATATTGTCATATCCTAACAAACCATACATCAATGGAAAGCATATTTATTCTGCTTTCAGGTGACGTATAAATCTCAATTTGACACTTAAGACTCAAATTGACACTTTGTGGTCCAGGGTCACATATTTAAACATATATCATAAATGCCTTTTATGGTATGAAGGAAATCTGTTCTAACATTAACCTTTTAGATGTTATATATTTATATACTTTATATATGTTACAAAATATATCTAATAACCAAAAAAAAAAAAAAAAAAAAAAAAAAAATTTAATTAAATTTAATACATGGTTCTGAAATGGCTAATGGGTTGTAAAGCACATAGAAAATTACGATAAACAACTGTCCCTGCTAAAAGGGAAAATACTTTTATATTTACCCTCTGTTGTAACATGCCTTTTGAATTTTGGGTTGCCAGTTGTGTTTAGCGAAACGCTTTTGCTGCTGAGGCTGATGCAAGTCACAGTGCAAGATTTCTACAGTATATTAAGGAAACACAAGGAGCTGTGTAAGAGCAGCCCGTGTGCCAGCAGGTCGTCGGAAAGCTGCACCAGTCCATGAATAAAGCATCAGTTGCCGTGCAGCTCTGATCTGTTTTTTAGGATCTCTTTGAAATAAATCAGATGGATAAATAATAAATGCATACAGTCCGAGTGGAGACAAGATAGGAAACAGAATACAAACCCAGAGAGCGAGGGTGAGAGAGATGATGGAAGAGAAAAGGAAATCACAAGCTCTAAATTAACTTACAAACATATTTTATTACTTCCTCATCATGACTTTTATCTGTATCATTATCCCCATTATTATTCCTTATTATATAGACAGAACTGCTATATAACAATAACATGCATTAACTATATTTTAATTGTATAACATTATACATTTGCACACATATATATAATACAAATAGTTTTATGGTATGCATTGTTTTAAACAAGGAAGTATGTTTTCCTTTTAACCTTTTTGTACATAATATATATACATAATATGTTTTTGTAAAATATCTCTAAAAACCAAAAAATTTAAATACATTTATAAATTGGGAAAATGTAGCTATATGGCAATTCTGTACCACATTGGAAAATAGTAGAAAATCTGAAAATCAGTAAGTTCATATATAACTATTTAACTTCATATAAAAGCATTTGGAACACCTACAAACTAAAATTGAGTGAATTATTATCATTTATCTATTTAATATTGCTTCTAAATCTGAGCTCATCTTCACTTTTGGAGTTCCCTCAGAATTGTGCTATTTATGCATGACTGCAAGCATATTACAATAAACATTAGGTTACTACATAACTACATAAATCCAGTAATATAAATGATGTCAATATCTATGAGAATATGTATTAGTGCAGTTCCACTGAGGTAAAGACTTGACATATTAGAATGATTGTTGGATCAATTTACTATAAGACTATTATAATTGTTCTGCTAACAAAACATCTAGATAATTTATCAGATGCAAGAAAACAGAAATATGTTCAATAATCACAATTTGAAGAGTCCATTAGTATGTGACCTGAAATAGTCTTCGTGAGAAAAACAAATCTTATGTTGCTTAAAATTGCATATTATTGATTTGAAAAAAAAACTGCTCTTTTAATTTCACTCAGTTTATGTTCTAAATCATTATTATTTAAAGTTAAAACGTGTAATTAGGATTTCAGGGCAAAATCATATCAAGTAATACAAGCATGTTGTTGCATAAGAGAAGTTACACAAGATATGCACTTAATTAAATCAAAGATGGAGCATTGGGTCACAGATGGAGGGAAGCTGTCATCTACCTTGCTTTCATTTAGAGGAGACTGAGACCATCATTAGAGCTGTTATGTTTGACTTCTGCAGCACTGAAGACACATCAGATCAAAGACCAATGAAATTATGGTAATATCTTACTATGCTCCTGCCTGGGCTGTCCATTGGTGATTTATTTTATTTTATTTTATTTTTATTTGTGTATTGCATGTCCACATTAAATATATAAATTCACATTGTAGACCTTTGCAATTTACATTTAACACATGCCACAGTTACACAATTATACCCAGATAGTATGAATGTATGTAACGTCAATGTTTATAGGTTAATTATATTTCAATTATGTCTCAATTACAGCGTTTGAAGCCTAAAACTGAGTTGGGATTCAGTTTCAGCTCTTCTGTGCGGATACATCTGATGGTTTGAGGCATAACATTCTACCTATGATTACAGGTCAAATAAATAAATAAATAAAAAGCCAGATATGCGAAAACTTCAATCTGCTGCCAATTTGCTACAATCCTGGCCTTCTTTATTTATGAACACGTATAGATGAATGACGGAAGCATGCAATTTCCCAGAAAATCTGTCCCGACAGCTCTAAAATATACACCTTTATTAAGTACTGAATCGGAACGCACATTTCCACGCTGAATCAAAAAAATAAATAGATGTAAAAAATTATAAAAAAGGTCATCCATAGGTCAGTCACGAACTATTTTTGATGCACTTCCTCATTAATGAAATGTAGCATTAATTTAAGCTAAGCTACATCTAACTGACACAAGTAATGATTTAAAGGGTTAGTTCACCCAAAAATGAAAATTCTGTCATTAATTACTCACCCTCGTGTTGTTCGAAACCCGTAAGTCCTTCGTTCATCTTCTGAACACAATTTAAGATATTTTTGATGAAATCTCAGGGCTCTCTGACTCCCATAGACAGCAAGGTAACTACCACATTCAAGGTCCAGAAAAGTACCAAGATGATCGACAAAGAAGTCCGTGTGACATCAGTGGTTCAACTGTAAAGTTACGAAGCTACGCAAATACTTTTTTTGCGCAAAGAACGGATCTGGGTCAGCGTCGGCGCCGCCACACGCTCTCGTCATGATACTGTCGTGAACACGCGTCCAAAGTGACGCAATAGAGACGAAAATGTGGAATAAAGTCGTTATTTCTGTTTTCTTTGCGCAAAAATGTATTCTCGTAGCTTCGTAACTTTACAGTTGAACCACTGACGTCACACGGATCATCTTGGTACTTTTCTGGACCTTGACCGTGGTAGTTACCTTGCTGTCTATGGGAGGGTCAGAGAGCCCTCAGATTTCATCAAAATTATCTTAAATTGTGTTCCGAAGATGAACGAAGGTCTTACGGGTTTGAAACAACCCGAGGGTGAGTAATTAATGACAGAATTTTTATTTTTGGGTGAACTAACCCTTTAAATGTGTCACTGGCATGTTACAGATATGTGAAACATTTACTGAAAACAGTTATCCTCTACTGCAGAAGTGATGCAATATTGACAGTTGCACGTTTTATTCCTGATGCTGTACTGATTTAAACAGATATTCCTATGTGTTTAAAGAAATACAGTTTGGTATTTGAAAATGTATTATCTTTAAACAATAATATTTTGCTTACTAAAAGATCATATGTGGCTTAAAGTGTCATTTCCTTACCCCCTGCTGTTGTGACTGCAGTCATGGAGAGGATATGAAGTGTTTTGTTGGGTGAAAAGGGAAAGCCTGTGATGAATATTTTATGAGTGAACGTTCAGCTAGTTTTCTGTGGCATGACAGCTGTGAGAAATCCTACAGTCTTAAGTGTCTTAAAAAATCCTTTCTGTCAGAAAGAATGACATGCAGGTCAAGATGACAGTATAGTCTTTGTGGAATTCCATCAGCTAACTTAAAGTTTAATGTAAAGCTAAGTGCCATCAAAGAATATCGCACGGCTTACATTTATTTATTTAGTAGATACTTTTGTGTAAGAAACTACAGGGCAGGACTCAAACTTGCATTATATCACTCTGTACAAAAAGGACTGGGCTATATAATACCCTCAACAACAGGATAACGTCTAGGTTACTTGTGTAACCCTCGTTCCCTGAAGGAGGGAACGGAGACGTTACGTCAGTGACTGACGAATTGGGATCTCGCCCGAGAGCCCAATCACCTTCGAGTGTTAACTAAACAAGCCAATGACAGTTGGCGTGCGTGTTTCGCCACGCGCACCCCGCCCCGCAGCGCGGGTATAAAAGGAGAGCGCGTGCAAACGCACATCAGTTTTTCGCTGAGGAGCCGAGACTACGTGCCCCGGCCGTACAGCGGTGGTACAGCAACTGTGGCTACGGAACGTAACGTCTCCGTTCCCTCCTTCATTCCCTCCTTATTGCTGACCCCCTCCAGTGCCCTGCGGAAGCCGGCAAGTCCCCCCACACCACAGCCAATCCTTTTTTCTCTTTGGCTGATATGTTAGAAACAGGACTTTTATGTTGACGCCACTGAGAACGGCAGTTCCTGATCACACGGAGCTTCATTAGTTTCTGTTTAACAATGCTGACTAATAAATTACTATATACAGAACTTTTAAACAAAGCTAGTAAAGGGTACACGAAAAAAGTAATATAGCATTTGCTTTTCTATTAATAGTAACAGAAAGACAGATGCTATACTTTCTTATATACCATCAGCATTCAGCAAATATGCATTTCATTTAAAGTCTTTGAATATCTATAAATGCTTAATTTCACTAACCTTGCAAAAATTGTCAAATTCAGCTTTTGGTTACATATTTTTAACAATTTATTTATTGTATTTATTTATTTATTTATTTTATTATTATTAAGGTCATGCTAAAAGCTAATAACTGGAATGTTGTGGGCAGTGTTGCCAAGTCTGTGGTTTTCCAGTGAAATAGGGCTACTTTTAAACTCTTGCCATGGGTTGATTTTTCCTCTGCAGGTTAATGGTTTGACATATTGCAGAAATTAAAATCTTGACTAAATTGCTTGTACTGAAATATTTTATATTCTACCAATGATAAAACTGTGGTAAGATGTTAAAGGAACACTCCACTATTTTTTAAAATAGGCTCATTTTCAACTCCCCTAGAGTTAAACAGTTGAGTTTTACCGTTTTCGAATCCATTCAGCCGATCTCCGGGTCTGGCGGTAGCACTTTTAGCTTAGCTTAGCATAGATCATTGATTCTGATTAGACCGTTAGCATCTCGCTCAAAAATGACCAAAGAGTTTCTATATTTTTCCTATTTAAAACTTGACACTTCTGTAGTTACATCATCTACTAAGACCGACGGAAAATGAAAAGCTGCGATTTTCTAGGCCGATATGGCTAGGAACTATACTCTCATTCAGGCGTAGTAATCAAGGAACTTTGCTGCCGTACCATGTGTGCAGCAGGCGCAACGATATTACACAGCGCCTGAAAATAGGCTTATTGGAAGTTACCTAGCTGGAACTATTTTCAGGCACTGCGTAATTCGAAAACGGTAAAACTAAACTGTTTAAATATAGGGGAGTTGGAAAATGAGCCTATTTTTAAAAATAGTGGAGTGTTCCTTTAAGTTTTGTGAAGGAAGGCCACTGGTCAGGAGCCTTTGAGCTGTGTTTATGATCACTATGATATAAAGTTTTTTAATTGGTATAACAGTGACTATAAAATAGGTACTTTAGGTATGGGAATATGGGAACAGACCTGGCAACACTGGCTGTGGGCTGCAGCTGGATTCTTTCGAAGATCGCCATCTCAGTGCTCAGTTTCTCTCATCTCTACTTATCACAAGACTTCATCCATCTGTCAACACATACGGCCTCGGATCAGCAGTGAGTTAGCAGTCAGGATACTGATTCATCAAGGCAAAAGGGGTCAAGGCCAAATGAAGCAAAATGATCAGGACCTTCTGTTTGTCTCTTCTCCCAGAACCCCTGTATTAAATGAAGCTCATTTCCAAGCTAATAGCCACCCTCATTTGTCATGCCTTATTTTCATGTTTATCTGTTTCCAGCTGATGCATAATGAGTTTGAGCTTGTTTTCCACAATTTGTCCACATCTACAGAGCAGACAGTGGTCAAAGGTGCTTGTTGACGGATGAGGCTGCATTATTTATACTGAAAGGATGTGGATAAAATCACTTGCACCCCGGTTGCCTTTTAGCAACTGTTATTGCTAATGACCCTTCCTCTACAAAAAGACCATTTAAAGCAAAACCAAAAAGAAATGTGAAATGAACAGAAATGACAAATTACTTATTCAAGTCATGAGCATGAGCAAGGTGCATTCATGCCAATTTAAAAAGCTTACACATTAAGAAATACATTTTGTTTTTTGTTTTTTTACTGTTCATAACAGTTTTCTATGAAAAGTGTTTTAAATATGTATGGTGAGAGTCACCCCCCTCAGTGAATTTCACCATGTTGACATGACTTGATTTGGAATGTTTTCCTAAACGGCGGAGAGAATCCTTGAGCTCGTTGGCTAGTACGCTAGTGTTGTTTGATGCCATGAGCAAAAATTTGACAATGGAGGCACTTAATATCATGCTTTACCAGCGGGCACAACGAGACAATCATTACCTGTATGTCCGAAGAAGCAGAAAAGGTCTGAAGATAGACTAGAGAAAGAACAAAAAGAGTAAACATCGGTAAGTCATAAATTACAAGGTGGACAGATTTGATAAAGGAGAAAATCCTGAGTGGCGAAAATATTTTTTTCACCAATGTTTTAAATATATTACCCTGTTCCTTTTATGCATGCAATCACTGATTTAATTTCATCACATAAAGCTATATTAAATGATTATATAGGGTTTATATAGCACAGAAGTCACATGGTCACACAGAAGCCACCAAAGACAGATTCACAAATAACCTGCCTGATTTATCTCAACTGCTCTGTGTACCAATAAGCACACATGAACTAGACGAAATAACTAGCAACATGGGCACTATCTTCTCTAATACATTAGAAGCTGTTGCCCCCATCAAATTGAAAAAGGTTAGAGAAAAATGGCCTTGTCATGTCTTTTTGAGTTTGGTGACATCAATTAACTCGCTCTGAGGATGAATGTTGCTGTGTTTACATTGCATAAAAGGGCATTAAACCTGACCTGACCCTCATGAGATGAGAGCAGCCTGGGACTAATTAGAGCAGAAATCATTCACACACACTAGACCCGATTGTTTTTGTCTCAGCATTGCCTTAATAAGACAAAATAGTCACTTTGTCAATGTTGTTTTTATTTAGAGATAATGAAGTTGTTTGGGGATTTATTACGTTGTTTATGTGTGTGTGTGTTTCCCTTTGGATTGTAATTTCTTTATACAGTATGTATATGGTATGTGTCCATTTACAAGGAGATGGCTGCATTTTGTTCTAGACTTTACATTTCTAAGACCAAACAATGGTAATTTTGTTAATTGTTTGTCTGACCAGTGGCAAATTGAAAACATTAGCTTATCTGGAGAAGCTGTGTCCACTCAAAACACCTTGAATGAAGATCTTTGGTCAATCCAATAGCCTCTGGAGAGCCCAAATCTCTTATACAGTAGAAGCTTTGATTAAAATGAATGAAGTCCTGATTATGTGTTATCAAAGCTAATTATAAGTCTCCTTGAGAATTTAAAGGGGTGGTTCAGTGGTTGTTTTCTAGGCTTGATTGTGTTTATGGGGTGCAGTCTAACATGTGTTAATGCTTCATTTTTTTTAAAAACGCATTATTTTTCACATAATTTACCTTTATTCCACACCGCTCTGTCCCTTCTCTGAGAAACGCGCTGATCAATTTCCTTCTTTTATGAAGCCCCTCCCTCAGAAATAGGCAATGGGCTCTGATTGGTTAGCTTGCCCAATGTGTTGTGATTGGCTAAACCGTCTCTAGTGTGCTTCTTAACGTCCCGCCCCTCTTCTCAGCGGCATGTGCTCCGGTTGTATTGTAAACAAAGGTGTCGTTAATATCGCTTATCATTTTGAGCTCGATTGAGAAGCAGAGGATATTATTGAATATCGTGTAGAACCTGTGCAAGCATGGCTTTTAATGGTAGGCCTATGTTTTTTGTTTGTTGTTGTCTCATACTTTTAGATACGCTGTTATTTGTATATACTACTGCTTATGTTAGCATTTAATATACAGTTTTATCCTGATTAAAGCTTTAGCACAGTACGGCAACTGCACGCGGATCCATATGTTTAACGCTTCTCATAGCTATGTGAAAATATGTGTATAATTGGCAGCTTGATATCTTTAAATGTAGTTATTGAAAGAAAGAAAGAAAGAAAGAAAGAAAGAAAAGTTTCAGAATCGATGTCCATTTAACATCTCAGTCAATTAAGCTGTTGAACTCATGTTCATATTTCACTGAACAGCAGTCTTGTTTTTCTCTTGTCTTCCTCCATCGCTTTCATTTCTCCTGAAGCTTGCAGGATTGTCTTATATTTTATAGAATTTTGAACTTAAATATGTACTGTTTAATATATACTGTACCATCCCCTAAAGCACAGATGGGCATCATGCTGTGGGAGTGTGCAATGAGTCCACTGATGGCAAGTTGAACTGAACCCATGAACAATTACAAAAATAACATGACTTGAACATGAACATGAACCAAACCTACAAACAGCAGTTGCTCGAGAAAAAACAAAACAAAGCTAGACAAGAAACAATGGGAACATGAGGGCTATTTATACAT
>NW_015505865.1:0-5781 GCF_001515645.1 Sinocyclocheilus grahami | reverse complement strand
CAGACCACCAGAGAGCAGTGAAGGCAGCAAAGCTGGAGGCCGGAGATAAGCAGCGGTGGCATGACACTCCTCACCACTCCACAGCCACTCCACACTCGTGATGTATCGGACACTGCACAGGCCTAGCAGCGTGGCAGACCCGGGGAGATGACCAGTAGCTCAGCCTGCAAGTCAGAACAGGGCAGGACTAGACTGGGGACTGACAAGAAACTTAATACAAACACAACAAAACAATCTGGCTAGAAGAATTCAGGAACACGACGAATAGAAGTTGAAACAATGAACTGACAACACAAGAGAGGAAGGGAGCACAATATAAAGGGGCAGAGAACAGGAGGAACAGGTGACAACAGTCAGACAAACGAGGAGAGAATGAGAGGGGCAGGTGATGACACTCAGACAAACGAGGACTAAACAAGGGGGCGTGGCAACAGGAAACGAGGAGGAAGGACGAAAGAAGCACATGGCAGACAACAACAAAGACAGAGCCATGTGTTCACACACACACACTAAACAAATGACAAAACACAGAGGACAGGATCATGACAGTACCCTCCCCCCAACAGACACCTCCAGGCGTCCATACTGAGTAAAAGGGAACATGGAGGTATCAACTGGGGGGGGGAACAAAACTAGGAAGTCCAGAGTACCCAGGAAACATAGAGGGAGGGGAGAGGTGGGTGGGTGGGAACCAAACCAGACAAAGAGTTCCTGGTTGGTCTGGGAGGTCCCAAACTAGGGGAGCCATTACTAGGAAACACAGAGGGTGGGAAGGGGAGGGAAGGGAGCCTGACTGGAGGTGCCACTAGGTGCAGTCACTGGCCTAACTTGTCTGGACATCCAGCTGGGCATAGTGACAGGGGCAGACTTGGGAGCGTTCTCTTGAACTGCGGAGAAGTCCTCCTTAGCTTCACGGATGGATACTGGACTTGTCCTTAGAATTCCCTTGGGGGCTGGTACTTGCACTGGGCTGAACTCTGGGGCGGGAGCCAACACTGCGACTGCGCTCTCAGGAGCAGGCTCTGGAGCGGACTCAGGGGATGGAGCAGACACTTGAGCGAGATCCGGGGCTGGAGCCGACACTGGAGCGAGCTCCGGGGCTGGAGCCGACACTGGAGCGAGCTCCGGGGCTGGAGACGACACTGGACTAAACTCTGGGACTGGAGCCCTCACTGGGCTAAACTCGGGGGCAGGAGCCCACATGGGAGTGGGCTCGAGAACTGCTCTCTCAGGAAAGGATTCGGGGACTGCTCTCGCTGGAACGGGCTTGGGAACAACTTCCAATATAGCGGATTCGGGAAATGCTCTCTCTACAGCAGATTCGGGAAATGCTCTCTCAGGAGCGGATTCGGGAACTGCGCTCTCTGGAGTGAATTCGGGGACTGCTCTCTCTGGAGTGGATTCGGGGACTGCTCTCTCTGGAGTGGATTCGGGGACTGCTCTCTCTGGAGCGGGCTTTGGGACAGTTCTCTCAGCAGTGGGTTCAGGAGGCTAACCTTCAGGAATCTCATACTTTGTGGCCACAGCAAGGGTGGCGAGAATCTCCCTTGTGGACTTGAGTAGGTTAGCAAAAGATTCAGAAAAGGCCTCAGCGGCCGTGACAACAGGCTTCTTGGGAACGGCCTCCATGGCTGTGATTGGGAGAGCGGGGTGCTTGGAGATGGCCTCTGTAGACATGACGTGATTAGCAGGAACATTCTTAGTCTCGACATGACTGGCGGAAATGGCATCTGTGGATGCAACTGGGAAAGCAGGCGGCTTGGAATTGGCCTTTGTGGCTGGAACAGGCAAAATGAACGCCTCTGCCTCCGCTTCCGAGGCCATGACAGAAGAAGCGGCTAGCTTAGGAAGTGCCTCGGTGGACATGACATGACAGGCATGAACACATTCGTCGACAAGGCAGGGTTCATAAACATGGCTTTAGTGGGTATAACAGAAAGGGCCTTTGACTGCACAGCACGGGCCATTCTCTTCTTCTTCCGACGGATGGAGACTGTGTAGCTGACCGCCTCTGTAGTATCTGTAGCTAACTCTGCCAACACAGCCGCGGAGAGGTAGTGATCTTGTTTGAGGAGTGAACACAGTCCAAACACTAGTCAGGGAAAGACTTGGAAGACAGGCAGGCCTGGGTGATCGGCCCCAGAGTCCAGTCCAGGATAGCAGACCACCAGAGAGCAGTGAAGGCAGCGAAGCTGGAAGCCGGAGGTAAGCAGCGGCTGCCTGACACTCCTCACCACTCCACAGCCACTCCACACTCGTGATGTATCAGACACTGCACAGGCCTAGCAGCGTGGCAGACCCGGGGAGATGACCAGTAGCTCAGCCTGCAAGTCAGAACAGGGCAAGACAGGACAGGACTAGACTGGGGACTGACAAGAAACTTAATACAAACACAACAAACAATCTGACTGGGAGACTACAGGAACACGACGACTAGAAGTGCTAGCAAACACACAAGTTGAAACAATGAACTAACAACACAAGAGAGGAAGGGAGCACAATATAAAGGGGCAGAGAACAGGAGGAACAGGTGGCATCACTCAGACAAACGAGGAGAGAACGAGAGGGGCAGGTGACGACACTCAGACAAACGAGGACTAAACAAGGGGGTGTGGCAACGGGAAACGAGGAGACAGGACGAAAGAAGCACATGGCAGACAACAACAAAGACAGAGCCATGTGCTCACACACAACGCAAACAAGGAAACATTAAACAATGACAAAACAGACAAAGCACAGAGGACAGGATTATGACATAAAGAGATTTGAATCACTTCATCCGAAATTTTAAGTGAATAAAATAGATTTGATGGCTTACATTCTAGAGTTCCACAACTAACTCCTCTCCGAGTTCCTCTCCTAAACTAAAGTCCATAACAACTAGTCCTTCAAGCCAGATTCTACATTCATCACGGTGATATGGAGCAACAGAAACAACTTCACACTCCTGATACTACACATCCTGTTCGCTCACAGACAAGAGCATGTCAGTTTACAAAGTAGCATTGCCTAAATCTCTCCTACCAGACCCTGTGCTTTACAACAGTCCATACCACCAACCAAGGATGGATCACCCAACAGTGCAGCTAAACCTCAATGGACAGGCTTAGCCAGTCTCAACTGTGGAGCAGCTTCCCGTGAGTGAGTTATCTCTGGTGGAGTATGCAGAAGGTCAAGCTACGAGTCATCGGCTAGATACTGAGAAATCCCTTAGTCATTCTAGTTTACCAGTAGCCCAGCTAGAATATCACAGTCAATCCGAATGCGAGTCATTCAGCAATGGCACTGT
Organism: Sinocyclocheilus grahami; assembly: GCF_001515645.1. Classification (NCBI taxonomy): domain Eukaryota; kingdom Metazoa; phylum Chordata; class Actinopteri; order Cypriniformes; family Cyprinidae; genus Sinocyclocheilus; species Sinocyclocheilus grahami. The sequence continues at coordinate 2,492 of NW_015505865.1, read as the reverse complement.
ATCACCTGCACTCTGTGTTGAAGAACATGCTAGAACTATCTCACTACCTGCGGTCAGACCAAAGGCTACGGTGATCTCATCTGTCCTTCTCCTGCATTTGGGCCAGCCATTCTTAGCTCCTGTGGTCACCAGAGACAATTCCCAACAGTCAGCTTTATGGCACATGACACAAACTACGCCTCATACCACATATGGAATGACTTCGCCATACCGTGGTGTTTCTCCATTATCTGCCCCACATATAATGCCACATCAGCAAACTTTATTCCGTGCAACAAACTTTCAGCCCTCGTGTCAGATTACCTCATCAATGCATACTGTTACATTAGTGAAGCTGCCTTTAGCCACTATAGCACACAGTACTCTGGTGCTGCCTGTATATCAGTTACAGGCTGATGTACTGAGCCAACCTTAGTGGCAGTCATTCACTGTGTCAGACCCTTATCATCCTCCACCATCGGTCTCTGGATATTATGCCATTCAGCCTCCCATTCATACTCCAGGGCAGCCCTAGTATGCCTCTTCAGTGGTTCACCCGCCACTATATCCACCTCCTGTTTACCAGCCCATGTCTGTGACACCTCTGCTTCAGCCAGTTCCAATCCCAACCTTACCTAAGCTTGTGAATGATAGTGAGAGAGAGTTTACAGATGTGAAGATGGTGTTGGACAATCTTCCCAATCCTCACACAGAGCTTACTGAACATTATAAATACAGGGTACTAATGGAACAGTTAGCAAAAGCTAATTGTCCAAGCATGTCGGCATAATCCTGTGCCCAATACAACCGCAATGACAGCTTTGCAATATCAGTATGGCCAACCTCATCAGCTGGCACAAAGTGAGATTGCAGCCCTGTTGAATTTGCTTGATATTAGAGCTGTGGATGCAAAGGCTTCCCAAAGTTTTGCATTCACTGTTGACTTTTGGCAAGCATGTTGCTGTCACTCGAGGGTCCACAGGGGCGAGAACTCACTTATAGGGGGCATGTCGACAGACTACTCAGTAAGCTACCCAAGCATTACAGAGACAGCTTTATAGAACACCTGCAGTTACGAGGCAGACTAAACACTGACAGCCTCAACCCATATAACCTGCATGACCTCACTGACTGGTTGAAGGTCAAGGCAGAGGCACTGCATTACCAGACTGAGAGAGTTCAAGTCCCACGTAAAGAACATCAGCCTGTTTTGAAGCCCCAAACTCGACCCACTGAACAGATTCTGAAGTGGATAAAGGATGGCAAGAAATGCTGGAAATGTGGACGTACAAGTCATAAATGTGAGGAATGCATGTTAAATAAACCTTGCAGAGAATGTGACAATATATATATTATATATATCATAATGTGACATTGATGAGCAGAGGCAAGATAAGCAAGATGGCGCCAGTATTTCTGTCGGCAAGCCATTGCCTCGCGCTTGTGTTTGTTCCTTTACTTCTGCTTTGTTTATTTGTTGAAGGAGTAACTTCACTTGAGAAATATGATCGCAAATTTTTGCTTGGTATTCGGAAGTTTGTTACGGATGTGCGCGGTCAGAATTCAATTGGACGGAAACCGCTGGACTTTTTCAACCCATCTACCATCTACCTAGAAAGCAGGGGAAGAGAGGTGGTGTTTTGGTGAGACGTAAAAGATCAGCAGGAGTCTTTGTCAGATGTCCAGAGTTGTCAGCGGTGGATAATGTCAGCTGCGGTTCATTATCAAGTCAACGCCACTGTTCGTCCTCCCTTACAGTAAGGTCTTCTTTTCTTCACTATATTTTACCGGAGCATTCAGAAACAACATTCCACTGTAGAACTGTGCACACGAGGTTTCGTGGAGGTGGAGTAAACATCCATAATCTTAGAGCACTGGAGTTTGTTTCAAATCAGAGGCTGTCTACAAACACCCTTTCAAATTCCTCTACAATTAACTATCTTAAGATGCCTTTAATAAATGCTAGATCCATCTCAAACAAGGCCTTTTTATTAAATGACTTTATTTCTTCTCGGGTACTGGACCTTTAGTTTGTGACAGAAACTTGGCCCAGCGTTGGTGATTTTGACTGTTTATCTGAAGCATCTCCAAGTGACTTTAATTTTCTAAGTACTCCAAGGACATACTCCGAGGACATCTAGCAGGGGGGGGGGGGAGTTGCTACTATATTCAATAATACTCTAAAATGTCATCTATTAGCAGTACATAATTATTCTAGCTTTGAGTTGCAGCTAGTTAAAATGGACTTACAGTATATTGTCCAGTTATTTGTGCACTTATATATAGACCACTGAAATATAACAAACTGTTTATTCATGAATTTTCAGAGTTCCTAACAGCAATTGTACCGGGTTTTGAGAGGATTTTAATACTTGGTGATTTTAATTTGCATATCTGTTGTCCCAAAGAGTCCATGGTAAGGGAGTTTTTACATCTTACTGATTCATTTAATTTCACACAATTTGTCTCAAATCCTACCCACAAACTTGGTCATACTTTGGATTTGATATTAT
>NW_015505864.1:568686-590652 GCF_001515645.1 Sinocyclocheilus grahami | reverse complement strand
GATTTGTTAAATCAAATGAAAAATTGTGTTTTTGATTGATCCAGACGCTACAAGAGTCATGGCCAAAAGTTTTGGCAGTGACATAAATTTTGTGTTTTGCAAAGTTTGCTGCTTAAACTGTTGTGGTGTTCATTCACATTGTTTCTAGATTATTGTGTAGACTAGTGATCAAATGCATTTTAAATAATTGCTAAAAGATCCTGACACCAAACGACCAGCTAACATTAATTGACTAATCATATCAGCAGCACATGTGAAAGTGTGGATGAGTACTAGTCAGGTGAAATCACTATCATACTAATTAGATTGTAAGAGCAGATTGATTGCTATAAAAGGAGGGGAGAAGCACTTCCAATCAGTGTGTTCTTGTTAGCAATGGTTACCTCCAAAAAACACGAGCAGCCATCATCGCGGTGCATCAAAATGGCCTCACATGCAAGGAAATTGCTACAAAGAATATTGCACCTGAAAGAACCATTTACTGGATCATCAAGAACTTCAAGGAGAGAGGTTTGACTGCAGTGAAGAAGTCTTCAAGATGTCCCAGAGTGTCCAGCAAGCGCCAGCACCGTCTCCTCCTGAGGAGTCAGCTACAGAATCGTGTCACCAGCAGTGCAGAGCTTGCTCAGTAATGGCAGCAGGTTGGTGTGAGAGCATCTGCACGCACAGTGAGGTCAAGACTTTTGGACAGTGGCCTGGTGTCAAGAAGGGCAGCAAAGAAGCCACTTCTCTCCAAGAAAAATGTCAAGGACAGACTGAAATTCTGCAGGAAGTACAAGAATTGGACAGCAGAAGACTGGTGCAAAGTTATTTTCTCTGATGAAGCTCTCTTCCGACTGTTTGGGACATCTGGAAAATCAATTGTTCGGAGAAGACAAGGTGAACCTGTTTGGGACATCTGGAAAATCGATTGTTCGGAGAAGAAAAAGTGAAAACTACCATGAGTCCTGTGTTGTGCCAACAGTGAAGCATCCTGAGACCATCCATGTGTGGGGTTGCTTTTCAACCAAGGGAGTGGGCTGTCTCATAATTCCATCCAAAAACACTGCCATGAATAAAGAATGAATGATCCATGAGAAATTTGGTGATCTGTGCATTTTCCAGCATGATGGAGCACCATGTCACAAAGCAAGAGTGATAAAGAAGTGGCTCGAAGATCTTTACATTGGAATTTTTGATCCGTGGCCAGGGAACTCCCCAGATCTCAATCCCATAGAGAACCTGTGGTCAGTCCTCAAAAGGCGAGTGGACAAGCAGAAGCCCACAAATTGTGATCAACTCCAAGAACTAATAAGGCAAGAATGGATCGGCATCAATCAGGATTTGGCCCAGAAGCTAATATCCATCATGCCAGAGCGAATTGCAGAGGTTATGAAGAACAGGGGTTAACACTGTAAATATTGACTCATTATATATATACATATATATTTTTTTTTTTGCCAAAAAAGCCTTTAAAACCTGCCCAATGCTTATTATTGTTTGAGTATACCATAGAAACATGTGGGAAAATAATCTACAAATACTGAAGCAGCAAACTTTGCAAAACACAATTTATGTCACTGCCAAAACTTTTGGCCATGGCTGTACATTTAATTTCTTGGTTTTCATTTTTTTTTGTTTTTTGTTTTTTGTTGCTACATTCTTTATTTAGCTCACAGGAAGCATTTAGAACTGCATGTCCACCTGTAGGGGAAAATCTACTCACCCTCCGATAAAAGTTGATCTAGTTCACATATTTACACATGTTGGAGGGGACTTAGGCCCTGCCTGTTTAAAAAGCTGTTGTTCAGCATTAGCTTATTAGGTTAACATTGACATTTTTAAATTTGTTGTAAGAATGTTTGTGTCTTAAGGGATATGTCGCCCTTTTAGGGGTATAAATCAAGATATGAAAACATAAAATTTTAGAAAATCAAATCTTTTTGTAATCTTGACAAAACAGATATTGTTGGAAAAGTGACAGTCAAGGTCCCATATTGGGTAACTGTTTTGTAATAGAAGTGATAGAAAATTATTGATTTGTGACAGAAAACTGCATCAGAAAAATTCAATAGAGTTTGGGTGTAACCCAGTGGTTATTTTTGGTATAGTGCCCAAACTAAAAAAATTAGGCTAGCATACTGCATTATCTTTCCTGTAAACTTAAACTTTTATAACTTTTTTTTTATACTTTTTTTTTTTTTCTGAAAATGCTTTCACTTCAGCAATCTGCTATGTGTCTTCTTTAAAAAGAGACCAACCTGGTGTGTATACCAAAGCGTTCAGGAATTACAACCATGTTGAAAGAAGCATTGATAAACAAGTGTTCTCTTTTCAGTGAATGTATACCCCCAAAGGGGTGATGTATCCTGGGGGATACAAACATTCAAATCAAATATAAGAGTCAAGTTTTGAAAAGAAAAAAAAAATCATGAAATTGTATGATTTGAGTCCCAATAAGATGGAAAATAGCAATAAATTAATTTTCTGATGTCTCTTTATGGGTTTGCCCTTTTTAGGGTTAATTAGTTGGATGAAAGTTACGGATTAAAAAGTTATAGATGTTTTACCATTTCCAGGCTTTTGGAGAGCTTCTGCAACTGAGAGCCACTAAAGCCAAGATGACAGCATACAGTGTATAAATCCAGGGCTGAAGCATTCACTCTGCAGATCAACTATGATTAAAGTAAATAGGAATGTTTATGGATAGCTCTGTGCAGGTATATTAGACTGCTGAGGGTTCATTTAATTCATATTGATGTTTTTTAATTGTCCCTTAAATTGGTATAAAGCACACTGGTCAACTACTGTTGTGTTTAGTTGTGCAATAGAAATAAAATTGACATTAACAGTATTAAAAAGATATATAATTAATCCTTGTTTTTTATGTTTTTTTTAATGATGTCCCTGTTACACTTAATGTTGTCACATTTTCCTGGTTAAATATTACATAAAAGAGAACAAATATAATTATATTTTGTATTTTATTAATATTATTTTTTTATTTAATATTTTTAATACCAATTATACATTTCATAGTGTTTTTATGCATTTTTATATTTATTCCAAAATAACTAAAGGCAGTAACAATTTGAACAATATTTTGGAAACTATTTACAATAATGTTTCATTAGTTAACATGAACTAAGAATAAACAATAGCCTACTTCTACAGCATTTATTAATCTCAGTTAATATTAATTTCAACATTTACTAATGCACTATTAAAATCTAAATGTGTTTGTTAACATTAGTTTATGCACTGTGAACTAACATGAACTAACAATGAACAACAGTATTTGTATTAACTAATGAAAACAAAGATTAATAAATACTGTAATAAATGTTCATTGCTTGTTCATGTTAGTTAACTCAATAAATGACACCTTATTGTAAAATGTTACCAATATTTTTTATTTGTGAACTGATGTTCAGCTGTTCTGTTTAATAGTCAACTTACTTCGGGTCATCATCATAAAAGCTCTGTAAACACTGCCACAGACACGAAGATAAATCTTTCATTTCATCACGCTGAATGCTCACTAAAAACTGACGCAATCATCACGATTTCAGAACATTTCAAGTTTTATTTTGACGTGACACAAAGTAGTGATATCTAAGTGGGAGAGTTGATTACTTAATAATTAGTCAATAAAGCCATAATTTTCTTAATTCAGGCCGAGAGCATGCACAAAAAGAAGAGGCAGGGTTTATCGCATGAACCAATCACATTCAATCATAACCGATCACATCCAATTATAGCATGATGACTCTCACGTGACTTTTCCCCCATTCATTCTCAATTACAACCCAGAAAAGTCACGGCACACTAAGGTGTCTCTGTTGTAAGTCAATGGACTGGAGGGAGGCAAGCCTCCACTATAACTTTACCTGCGGGTGTCACTGTTGTACAGTATTACTTTATAAAAACTAGTGACTTTTATACTTTTAATATTTAGTCATATTTAGTAATATTTGGTAATATTTGCGATTTATGTTTGTAATATTGATTGTTTTGTCATCCAATTTTTTGAGGAGACACTGCATCCCTTGCCTCCTCAGAGGGAACGCCCCTGCCTTGACCGTTATATTCATTCAGGTTTTAGGAAGAAACAACTGCATTGGAGTTGATAAATGTTCATAAAGTACTTGATTTGGCTGATAAAGGTTTATAATTTTTCTTTTTTATAAAATAAGCAGTATTGTATTGTAAGATTTTTTTTTTAGAATAAAGATTATGCCAAACTACATAAAGTTATCCCAAAAAATTTAATTTGTTGAAAATGTACTCGGGCCATCCAACATGTCTATGAGGTTATTTCTTCATCAGAACAGATTGGAGAAATTTAGCTTTATATCACTTGTTCACCAATGGATCCTCTGCAGTTAATGGGTGCTGTCAAAATGAGACACAATAACCCACAAGTAATGCAAATGTAAGTAATCCGAAGTAATCTGCTGCATGTTTGTAAGAAAAAAAACCCCATCATTAATACGTTTTTAACTTCAAATCATTGTTTCCAGCTAAAATAATGTCCTTATACATAAAATTGATTTCTGAAAACGTTGTCACATCTGAATGAGTCCAAAATACTTCCAAAGTAATATATCGGTAGAGAGGAAAACGGGATGGACTTTTTCACTGGACTTTTTTTTATGGATTGTGAAGTTGTATTTTAGCAAGAAATAACTGTTTAAATTTAAAACGTCCTAATGATGGATTTGTCTATTACAAAAACAGAAGCGTTTCATTTCACAAGATGTCAATTGATGGGCTGGAGTCATGTGGATTACTTGTGAATTTTGGACTCTCATTCTGACAGCACCCACTGACTGCAGTTTTTTCTTTATGATATTAACATTTAGGACAGTTAAGCCCCATTTTAATGTTTGTATGTATTTGCAGACATAATGACAGCCACTTCTGAAGAACAGCAGTGCCTCTAAAATGAGTTTCTATGAGAAGAGAAAAGGAGCTGTTTCTGCTCAGACCAAAAGGGCAGGAACTCCTGAACCCAGCTGTGTGTCTATGAAGAGTGATGTATCTATGGGCATGCCACCTGAATTCAGTGGTGGAGCAGTGAACTCTGACCCCAAGTGAGACAACAAGATTAAATCTTACAGGGATAGTTCACCCAAAATGAAAATTTGCTGTTGATTTACTCACCCTCAGGCTATCTAAGATGTTGATGACTTTTTTCTTTAGTTGAACAGTAAAGAAGATTTTCAGCTGAAACTGTGTGGAAAACTTTGGTGATTCATAAAATGCAAATCAGCGCTGCACATTTCTGAAAAAAAAAAAGAAACACAAAATTAATATCCATGGCTCATGACGATATATTTAAGTCTTACGAAGCGAAACAATTGGTCTGCACAAGAAACTGAACATTATTTACAACATTATTACCTGTAGTTCATAGCCATTCTTTTCTGCGAACTGGTTCTTTGAGTTTGTTTTAATGGGCTGGTTCAGTTACATAATCTAGTTTGATTATGTAACGGATTCAGTTACATTCACTAGTTTTACTACACAATGACGTAATTATATACACATTATATTATTATTAAAGTGCCCAATAATGATGTGAAATGTGAATGTTTTGCATGTCTAAAGCATATAAGCCGCAGACTTGTATTTAATGAATCACCAATGACTACAGTTTCAGCTACAAATCTTATTTACTGTTCTACTGAAGAAAAAAGTCACCTTAATCTTGGATGGCCTGAGCGTGACTAAATTAACAGCAAATTTTCATTTTTGTGTGTACTATTCCTTTAATAGCCTATACAGGACAGGATGATAAACATAGGCATTTTGGTTTCTTACTAATTTTCACATTATGATCTGTTTGTAAGCAGACATGTTATCAGTTCGGCGTCCAGTATTGTGAATGCCTGTATATGTCTACCCTTGCTACGTGTGTTTTCCTTGTTCCCTGGATGTGATTAAAATCTATATGTTTAAATTCCACTCCTCATCTCCTCACTCCTTCGTCTCCGTGCTCCTCACAGTAGCGAATCGTGACAGAATACCGGACTGTGACAGTAAGCGGCGCCCCTTCTCCCCATGTTTGTTTTTCGTTTTTGAAAATTGTTTTGTTTTCCTGTTTGTTTCTCCCTTCTTTAATGGAGGAACGAGCGATGTTCATCGCCGTGGCTCAGGCGAGCCATGATCCGATCACCTACGCGAGGGCATTTGTGCCGCTTGCCCTCGCCAGCTCCCTCGATGGGGAGACCCTGGTGACGCTGTTCCGGCTCGGGATCACATATCGCCCCGCGGAACTCCCAGACACCACCAACCTCGACTGGAAGGAGGCGGTCATCCGGTGTCTGGAGAGCCTCCTAACCTGATACGGAACCCCTCCGCCAGCCGCTCCTAAGTCAAGTCCGCCGGGCGTTCCTCAGTCAAGCCTGCCGGCCGCAGCTCACTCCAGAGCTCGCTCCAGTGTGGGCTCCAGCCCCCGAATCATGCCCACGGAGGGCTCCTGTTCCCGAGTTTAGCCCAGAGAAGGTTCCATTCCCCGTGTCTAGCACAGAAAGGGCTCCAGTTCCCATGTCCAGCCCAAGGAGGGCTCCAGTCCCCAAGTCAAGCCCAGGAAGGGCCACAGTTCCCGAGTTAGGCCTACGGCGGGCCTCTAAAGACCATATTCTCTCCAAGGATTTTTTGGGGTAATATGGGTCCGTCTGTTGTGACCTGGCCGAGTGACGAGGCCAAGGCCACTGAGGCCGTCCAGCCGTGGCCTCCTGAACTATCTGCTCTGCCATGGCGCCCTGAGCTCCCTGTGCCACCATGGCACCCTGGACTGTCTGATCCGCCCTGGAGGTATTCCCCGTGTCCCATTCCTGCACCAGCCTCCAGGGTGTCAGATGCTGTTCCATGGTTTGTGTGTGTTTTGCTCCCCATGTGTTTCCATGCCCATATTTGGTCCTTCCCGTTCCTGTCCTTTGTTCCAGGTGTCCCCTTCTTAGTTCTATTGATCCCAGGTGTGTCTCGTCATCCCATCGTCATGTCATTTGTATAAATAGTGTTCCATGTTATTAGTTTGGCGTCCGGTATTGTGAATGTCAGTATATGTCTACCCTTGCTACGTCTGTTTCCTTGTTCCCTGGATGTGATTAAAATCTATATGTTTGAATTCCACTCCTCGTCTGATGGCGAGATGGCTCCAAAGCCAACAAGACGCTGTTCAGTGCCAAGTAGGGTTGTCAAAAGTATCGACTTCGGTACCAGTCAGTACTGAAATTTTAAAAAATGTGATGACACCAGCATTTTATGCTAGCATTTTGAGCGCTGTTGAGCAGATTCTTAAACACCTCTGATTGGCCATTGTGTTCTCATTCTCAACAGATATATCTGTGATTGGCTACAATGATCATCGCTTCACGCTCTTCACTGAGCGCTTACAAAGATACACACGGGATCGTTTGAAAGCCGCGTCTATCAGCAGATATATTATGAGCATATCTATATGAGCAGATATATTAGGGATCCGCTGACGGATCCGCTGATAAATGCGGCTTAGAAATGCTGGTATCATCACATTTTTAAAAAGTCGGTACTTTTGACAAACTTAGTGCCAATTTGTGGAAAAACATAGTCTTTGCATTGCCTTCCTTCTGATCCCAACTTTAGGAAATTTTATTTTTAAAGAAGATCCAGACCGCGTCAGTAAGAACTTGGTCCTTTGTTCACTTAATTTTACCGTGGATTCGGTTACAAACAAGACACAATTCGATGCAGGATTTTCAGAAAGACTGAAACTAAAAGATGATGCTGTGCTGACTATTGGATCCGATAGTAATGTCGCAACACACAAGTAACTGTTTTTATTATGTAGTCACTATTGCTTTGTCTGTTATTACAGATCGTTTGATATGCACTGAGTATTTATGCATTTTTAACCTAAATCACAGCAGCGTCCATCTATGAGCAATGTAGGCTGTCAAACATGCACAACTTTTAGCCAATCAGAAGAATCAGAATGAGCTTTATTGCTAGGTATGTTTACACATACGAGGAATTTGTTTTAGTGACAGACACTCCACAGTGCAAAAGAATGACAGTAACAAGACAGGACACAGATAATAAAAAGATTAATATCAAAATAGACAAAATAGACAATGTACAAAAAAGCAAAAACACAATATATAATATAGACAATATAGACAATTATGTATGTATCATGTCTATATTGTCAATCATGTCAGTGGGCGTTTACTTCCGAGTACAATCTGCCTTGCCTATTGAAACAGAGTGTTCCGATGAGCGGGGTCAAAACAGGACAGAAAATAGCCTATTACTTCTAAATTATGATGTAAAAACCTTGATAACATTATAAGTAGACCTCAGAGAACAGTACAAAAAAAAGTTCATGACCCCTTTAATGGGTGCCGTCAGAATGAAACAGCTGGTAAAAACATGACAATAATCCACAAGTAATATAAGTAATACAAAGTAATCCGCTGCTTGTTTGTAAGAAAAAAACCCATCAAGACATTTTTAACTTCAAACTTTCTTCCAGTTAAAATGCATGTCCTCTATCCATAAAATAGCTTTCTCCAGTGAAAACGTTGTCTCGTCTGAATCAGTTCAAAACACTTCTAAAGTAATATATTGGTAGAGAAGAAAACGGGATGGACTTTTAAAGTTAAAACGTCTTAATGATGGATTTGTTTATTACAAACACGGAGCTATTCACTTCACAAGACGTTAATTGATGGGCTGAAGTTGTGTGGATTACTTGTGAATTATTGTTATTGTGACTTTTTTTTTTACTCTTTGGACATTCTGACGGCATCAATTGACTGCAAAGGATCCAATGGTGAGCAAGTGATATAATTCTAAGTTTCACCAAATCAGTTCAGATGAAGAAACAAACTCATCTATATCTTTGATGGTCTAAAGGTGAGTACATTTAAATTTTTTGGGTGAACTATTTCTTTAAGATTTTTTTGTTGAGAATTTCTTTTAATTAGATTTTTTTTCTTTATGATATTAACATTCAGGACAGTTATGCCCCATTTTAATGTGTGTATGTATTTGCAGACATAATACCAGCCACTTCTGAAGAGCAGCAGGGCCTCTAAAATGAGTTTCTATGAGAAGAGAAAGGGAGCTGTTTCTGCTCAGACCAAAAGGGCAGGAACTCCTGAACCCAGCTGTGTGTCTATGAAGAGTGATGTATCTATGGGCATGCCACCTGAATTCAGTGGTGGAGCAGTGAACTCTGACCCCAAGTGAGACAACAAGATTAAATCTTACAGGGATAGTTCACCCAAAATGAAAATTTGCTGTTGATTTACTCACCCTCAGGCTATCTAAGATGTTGATGACTTTTTTCTTTAGTTGAACAGTAAAGAAGATTTTCAGCTGAAACTGTGTGGAAAACTTTGGTGATTCATAAAATGCAAATCAGCGCTGCACATTTCTGAAAAAAAAAAAGAAACACAAAATTAATATCCATGGCTCATGACGATATATTTAAGTCTTACGAAGCGAAACAATTGGTCTGCACAAGAAACTGAACATTATTTACAACATTATTACCTGTAGTTCATAGCCATTCTTTTCTGCGAACTGGTTCTTTGAGTTTGTTTTAATGGGCTGGTTCAGTTACATAATCTAGTTTGATTATGTAACGGATTCAGTTACATTCACTAGTTTTACTACACAATGACGTAATTATATACACATTATATTATTATTAAAGTGCCCAATAATGATGTGAAATGTGAATGTTTTGCATGTCTAAAGCATATAAGCTAAAGTGTGTAAGCCTCAGACTTGTATTTAATGAATCACCAATGACTACAGTTTCAGCTACAAATCTTATTTACTGTTCTACTGAAGAAAAAAGTCACCTTAATCTTGGATGGCCTGAGCGTGACTAAATTAACAGCAAATTTTCATTTTTGTGTGTACTATTCCTTTAATAGCCTATACAGGACAGGATGATAAACATAGGCATTTTGGTTTCTTACTAATTTTCACATTATGATCTGTTTGTAAGCAGATTCACAAAGCAACATCAGCATGGAGTTGAGTCTTAATGAAAAGTAACAATGTAATGAAAAACTTAGTACAACATTGGTTAGCAAATATGATTTAACACATCTAAGATCACTCTGCAGGTGTTTGTTCCAGGTTTTTTCCAAATGTGGAGTGTGTGAGCAGGCTCTGAGAGATCCGGTCTCAATTACCTGTAAACACAGTTTCTGCAGACAGTGTATCAGCTGCTATTGGGAAAAGTTCAGTCAATCAGAAGACTTTGACTGTCCTCAATGCAAGAAGAGATCTAGAGCATGTCCTGTTTTACAAACAGATAAAGTCTCGGGAGGATCCAGTTCTGCTCTCTCTTACACAAACCTGCAGCAGGCTTCTCTGGTGGACGATGTCCTGCAGAGAGTTAAAACGAGACACAAAACCAGCATGAGGAAAAAGTATGAGAGCTTATTTGAGGGAATCAAACTACAGGAGAATCAAACTCTCCTGAACAGGATCTACACACAGCTATGTATCATAGAGGGAGAAAGTGAAGGGGTAAATGAAGAACATGAAGTGTTACAGATGGAGAAATCACCCAGAACACTACATTCACAAGACACTCAAATCCACTGCAATGATATCTTTAAATCCTTACCTAAACAAGGATGTGAGTGGAAGAGAAGAAAGATGAATGACAAAATAAAGATTGTTCTTACTAAAGGAGTCGCTGGAATTGGAAAAACAGTCTCTGTGCAGAAGTACATTCTGGACTGGGCAGAGGGAAAAGCCAATCAGGATGTAGATTTCATGTTTGTGCTTCCATTTCGAGAGCTGAACTTGATTAAAGATGATCAGTACAGTATTCACAAACTTCTGCTTGACTTTCTTCCTGAACTTCAAGATCTGGACTCAAATATTTATGATGAGTGTAAAGTTGTGTTCATCTTCGACGGTCTGGATGAAAGCAGAATTTCACTGTGGTTTTCAGACAGTGAGATGGTTTCTGATATAAATAAGTCTTCATCAGTTGGTGTATTGATGTCAAACATCATCAGAGGAGAGCTGCTTCCCTCTGCTCACATCTGGATCACGTCCAGACCAGCAGCAGCCAATCAGATCCCTTCCAAATACATCAACCGGGTGACTGAAATTCAGGGATTCAATGACCCTCAGAAGGAGGAATATTTCATGAAGAGGATCAGTGATCAGCATCAAGCCAGAAGAATCATCTCACATATCAAAAGATCAAGAAGCCTCCACATCATGTGTCACATACCTGTCTTCTGCTGGATCTCATCCACTGTACTTCAGAACATCCTGAAACAAGATGACAGTGCAGAAATCCCTCAAACTCTGACTGAAATGTACATCCACTTTCTGCTCATTCAGATAAACATAAGGAATCAGAAGTACGATGAGCGAGATCCAGGAAAAGTGTGGCAGTCCAACAGAGATGTGATTTTGAAACTGGCTGAACTGGCTTTCAAACAGCTGAAGAAAGGCAATATCATGTTCTATGAGGAGGATCTGAAAGAGTGCGACATAGATGTCATTGACGCCTCAGTGTATTCTGGGATTTGCACAGAGATATTTAAGGAGGAATCTGTGATTCATCAGAGGAAAGTTTACTGCTTCATTCATCTGAGCTTTCAGGAGTTTCTTGCTGCTATTTATGTGTTTTATTGTTATGTAATTAACACTGTGGAGGTACTAAGGTTTTTTAATTCTCTGTATAATTTGCTCAGAGGAGCAGTAGATAAAGCCTTAGAAAGCGAGAATGGACACCTGGATCTTTTCCTCCGGTTCCTGCTGGGCATCTCACTTGACTCCAATCAGAAACTCTTACAGGATCTACTGACCAACACTCACAGCTGCTCAAGGGGCATTGAGAAAACAACTGCTTATATTAAAGACAAAATTAAACATGGACATGATCTTTCAGCTGAAAGATCCATCAATCTTTTTCTTTGTCTCTTTGAAATGAAAGACCAGACTCTGTACAGAGAGATCCAGGAGTTGCTGAAATCAGACAAACACTCAGAGAAGAAACTCTCTTCTGCACTTTGCTCAACAATCGCCTACATGTATCAGATGTCAGAAGAGGTGCTGGAGGAACTTGATCCCAAGACATTTAATACATCAGAAGAAGGTCGAAAAAAACTCTTACCAGCTGTGAAAACTTGCAGAAAAGCTCTGTGAGTGTTAAATTCTTCTTTCACTTAAGCTAATGAATGCTGCGTCTTACATTTGAACTACCTAATGCAGATGTTTGTAGATCTAATTTGAATTGTGTTTTGCTCTCTTATAGTCTTGCTGACTGTAATCTCACTGATAAATCCTGTGAAATTGTGGCCTCATCTCTACAATCATCAAACTCTTTCCTGAGAGAGCTGGACCTGAGTAACAATGACTTGCAGGATTCAGGAGTGAAGCTTCTCTCTGATGGACTGAAGAGTCCAAACTGTCAACTAGAGAAACTGAGGTTTCTAAAAAAAAATTCACAGTTCACAGATTATTAAAATAAATAAATCCAGTGTAAAAATTACACCCAAATGTCCCATATAGTTCTAGTTCTAGCAGTATGTGCAAAGATACAATTCACTTTTAATATAATCTTGTCTGATACTGTGTGTAAACTGTAAGTTATCTGACTGTTGATATGCATGTTTGTAGATTGTCTGGCTGTATGGTGACAGAGGAAGGCTGTTATTGTCTGGCCTCAGCTCTGAGTTACAACCCCTCACACCTGAGAGAGCTGGATCTCCGCTACAATCACCCTGGACACTCCGGAGTAAAGATGCTCTCTGATCGACTGAACCATCCAAACTGCAAACTGGAGATACTTAAGTATGTAGACCTAAAATCATATAATTTAGATGTGTATGTGTTATAATATATGATATAAAAGCATTCTATTTGATTATTATTTTGTTGTATTTTCCCTTGAGCAAGCATATGCAATGAATTCAGCAGCCTAATGACTACACAGACATTTTACATACAAAGTTTTTGTGCCAAGAGTTCTTTTTCCCCAAAAATTTTGATGTCTGGTAGCTTAGTCCAAAAACTGTTACCAGATATTACATCACTTTCCACAGAGTTGAAATTACATAAATTACATGATGCTTAATGCTGAAAACAAATGTATACTGTCACAAAGTATATGTTGTCAAGAATTCTCCACAAGTAAATTTCACTAAAAGATCTGGTTGGACAATAAAGAATTCAATTCAGTGCTCCTGATTTGAAAATCTTATGAATTTTAGGAATGTAATTCACCTCCCATAATGTATCTGTTTTTCCAATACCATTTTTACATGCCTTTTTCTGTACTGTTTAGTTTTGACCATGGAGAGTCCTTCAGAATCACACCAGGACTGCGGAAATGTAAGTTCTCTCGCTGACAAGCAAACTGCATGCACATTTATTTTTCAATTAATTTTTGTGATTTTATAACACACATCATTCTAAAGCAGCCATAGAATTAATAGATTTTGCATCCGCATTTAATACTATTCAACCACTTCTTTTAGCTGAACGTTTGTTGTCTGAATTTGATGTTCCTAAGGGCTTGGTGGCCTGGATTTTAGATTTTCTGACCAGAAGATCTCAAATAGTACGTGTAAATAGAGAATATTCCCAGGAGATTTATTCCTCAGTGGGTTGCCCCCAAGGTTGTATTCTCTCACCTCTTTTATTTATTTTATATACGGATAGGTGCAGAGGTCAATATCCAGGCAGACACATTATAAAATATGCCGACGATACAGTAGTGCTAAGCCTGTTAAAACAGGGTGATACAGAGCATGGGCCCATTCTGAACTATTTTTTGGATTGGTGTGAGAGTTCTTTTTGTTTTTTACAAATTAATGTTTCCAAGACTAAAGCAATGAAGATAGAATTTGATAACTCTGTTGATATCCAATCTAAAATAGTTATTGCAGGTAAAGAAGTTGAGAAGGTCAACTCATACAAGTACTTGGGTACAGTTATTGACGATAAGCTAAGCTGGTTGGAAAACACAAACCTTTTTGTATCAAAGGCATACAAATTTACTGAGGAAGATTAAGTCCTTTGATGTGGATAAATCTATTTTGATAATGTTTTATAGATCTTTTATTGAAACTGGCTTGACTTTTGCTATGATTTGTTAGTTTTATGGACTAAATGGTAAAAGTAGATCCCAGATGCAGAGAATTGTTAATCTGGGGTCAAAGATTACAGGCTCGGTACAGTTGGGGGTATCTGCTTTGTGTGAGAAAAATGTCCTTAGGAAGTCTTTGACTATCTTAGATGATACATCTCACATTTTGTACTCAGAATTTGAACTCCTACCCTCGGGCAGACGATATAGAGTGCCCAAGTGGAGGACTGTTAGTTTCTAACAGTCCTCCACTTTCTAACATCTTTTGTTTCAAATGCAGTCTTGATTTTAAACAATTATTTGAAACATAAAGATAAAGGTGTACTATGAATTTTAACATTATTTTATTATATGACAAATGGTGCACCGTTAATGCCCGGGTTTTTGTTGTTGTGGTCGTTCATTCATTCTAGCAGTTTTGTTTCAATGTCTTATAAACTTTTGTCTGTTTGTGAGGTTGATGCTGTATGAATTGCCCTGTGAAGGGACAAATAAAGATTTACTACTACTACTACATAGAAGAAGAATACAATCCCAAGCTAAGGCCAAACATGACAATATCAAGGAAAATGTCCTAAAGATCTTTAGTGATATCACTTATGTTTAATCTCCCTTCAGATGCCTGTGACCTCACATTAGATCGAAACACAGTAAACACTCATCTCATTCTATCTGAGAACAACAAAAAGGCAACATATTTGGAAGAGGAGCAGCCATATCCTGATCATCCAGAAAGATTTGAGCACTACGAGCAGGTTCTGTGTAGAGAGAGCCTGACTGGACGCTGTTACTGGGAGGCTGAATGGAGTGGCTGGAGTCATATAGCAGTCACATATCGAGGTATCAACAGGAAAGGAGGAAGCGATTGCAGGTTTGGACTCAATGAAAAGTCCTGGAGTCTGGTCTGCTCTGGTAAAAATTACTATGCCAGGCATAATAATGCAAGAACTGACATACCTGCACCCTCATTCTGTTCTAACATAATAGGAGTGTATCTAGATCAGCCAGCTGGTTCTTTGTCTTTTTACAGTGTTTCCTCTGAAACTGGCAAAATGACCCACATTTACACCTTCCACTCCACATTTACTGAGCCCCTCTGTGCAGGGTTTGGTGTTGGTGTTGACAGTGGATCTTCAGTGTGTTTATGTTAAATACAGAAGCTGTGAAGCATGTGTCAGACACTCAGACCATGGGCCAAATACAGCCTATGGAGGAAAAAATCAAACTATGAGAGTTTATCTCCAACTCTAATTAAACACACCAGAACCAGCTAATGAAGGTCTTCAGGATTACTTGAAAACTAACCGTGCATTCCATTCATCCCTATGCCCTGATCCCTTCAAAGGGTTTACCCTCTGGAGTGAGAGCTTCAAAGGGTTGAAGGGTGTAGGGGACCAAACAACTGGTGCCCTTCTGCGTCGTCATCACGTGCCCACACGGAGGCGCCGTCATCATGCAAAGAATCTGCGCAAAGGATCATGGGAGCTCAAAGTGTCCATCAGTTGTACCCTTCGAAATCCTTCATTCCTGAAGGGCCCTTTGGTTTGGAACGAACCTTCAATATGGCGGCCATGATTGCTTTCACTCCGAAGTGCCCTTCGGAGGGGGATATATCCCATTTGGAACGCACCGTAAAGTTAGGTGTGTTGGAGTTGGAGTTTGAGTTGAACTCTGCCGGACTGTGGCCCTCTAGGAGCAGAGCTTCACACCCATGTGCTAAAATATGCTTAAATTATTTATTTATTATGTTGGTGTTATATGTCCGTAAGTGACATCACATTATTAAATTTTTTTTTTAAATAGCAAATTTAAGAGTGAGTTTAATGTGCTTTTCTCCCAGTGCGTGACTTACGTATGACTGTTATATACTTATCTGTAAATAACTATGTGGATATAAATGAGAACTTCAAGCTTGTATTTCCGTTTTGCATAACGGCTGATCCTGACAGTAAGCGAGCTAAACATTGTTTAATATAAGCACGTCAAACAGAAATCACAGTATTACAAGTTACATTTAGTTATATTTAATTGCAATACCACTGTAGGAAAAAATAAGTGTTTTAAAATTACAGAGAAAAGCAATCACATAGTAGCATGTTATTATGATCAGTTAAGTGAATGTGTGTGTTCCTGAAGAACATTCTTACTCTTAAACGGTTTGTGCTCTTGATTTTTTTTCTCTTGTTCGTCATTGCGTCATTTTCATTTTGGTAATGTGTTACCTTCCCATTCTGGTTTGATATTTGAACATTTTATGGTGTTCTTATTTTCTCTTTTTGCAAATTTATGATAAAAACATTCATAGCACATCTCAAAAGTCGTGTTGCACCAGTTTTGAACTTCTACATTGTATTTTTATTTTTTAGAAAAGTATATTTTAGTACAGGGGTTCTCAACTCTGGCCCTCAAGGTCCACTTTCCTGCAGAGTTTAGCTTCAACCCTAATCAAACACACCTGAAAAAGCAAGGAAAGTGGACCTTGAGGGCCAGGGCCCTGTTTTAACCACATGAAATAAAATATAACATCATGATTAAGGAAACATGAATGTAGTTCATGTACAATGAAACGTAATATATAACTTTGGCACATAATATAATTTTTTAGGCTATAACATTACAAATGCATTTACTTTTGATCGATTTAATGGGCGTTTTAATAAATAAAACTTATTTATTTAAAACTAAATTAAGTGCATTTTGCTTAAAACAAGTAAAATTATCTGACAGTGGGGTAATTATATTCTTAAAACAAGAGCATTTTACTTACCCCACTGGCAGATAATTTTACTTGTTTTAAGCAAAATGCACTTAATTGAGTTTTTTCCCCCTGGAAACAAGACTAAATATCTTAAGTCACTTGGCTTATCTAGTAAAAGTATCTTGATTTAAGAATTTTTAGATATTTTGACTAGAAACAAGATAAAAATACCAAGTAAGATAAGCCATTTTTTGCAGTGTACAGGAGCAAACAAAGACAGCAGTATAATGCGATTTTCTTATCAAGATGCTAATGTTTTTTTCTTTAATTATCATTCTTATGTTTGTCTCAGTATTTGATTTGCTTTGACTGCTATCTGTCATACTTGCACTTAATAATGTGTTCATTGTTCAAAATGTTGCAGTAAAACACAAACACATACGCACACTGGGGCATCACTGTGCAGCTTTCCATTTCTGACACGGCCTGTCACATTGAAGAAACAAACAGCATTTACATGTTTTCAAACAGAACAGAGAAATAGTTAGTTCTGTTGGGTCTGTTTGTGACCGCCACCAAGTCATATGACACATAACAGCACCACAAAAGTCATATAACATATTTTATATAACAGCACTGTCTCCATTCACATGATCAAAAACGTAAATCTTATTGGTTGGCCAGTTTAATTCACAGTGCAATGGAAAAGAGATTAGAACACCTCTGTAAAAAAATGTGAATGTTGTTGTCTGTTTGAACAGATGCATTAACTACCATTTATTCAAATTAAAATTCATCTCGGCGTGAACAGGCCTTAAATGCAGCCCCTGCAAGCTGGTGTTTATCTGTTTACAATAGTGAGTACTCAGTACAGCAGTCATGTCTCAAAATCCAGTCAACAGCCGATGAATAGAATCAAGTCCCCGGCCTACATAATCGAGAGGTCACAAAGCAAAAGAAAAGATCTGTTGCTACTTCTGTTTTATCGTAGTTTTTTAAAAAAGTACAAAACAACCATTATATTGCCTGATCGGTGCATCTTCGTGTATTTTAATATATCTATTCAGTGTCAATAAAGAAATTTAGCATGAAATATCTACCCCAGAGGGTCTGGATACAGCTACCAAATACACTCAGAAGAAGTCCAAACGAAAGGGAAGAAACAAGCAAGAGATTGTGACTGTCTGTCAGGCAGAGCCGGAGCCTGTGAAAGCTCCCATTGACTTGAAGGTATGTCAACTCATTTTAATATCTAAAACTCTTTCATAATATATATCTGGTTTAACTAGGTGGAGAGAATTACAGAGGGATTTACTTTCGTTTATCAGGCACAAGAAAACAGCAGCTCAAGCTCAGTGAAAAAGAAGAGCAAGTTTGTGATTCTGTATGCTCGAGAGCGCCGAGATAAGCTGGCTGTTCTATTGCCTGGCCGTCAACCCTGCGAGTGTCTGGCTCAAAAACACAGACTCATCAACAACTGTCTGAGCTGCGGCTGGATAGTGTGTGAGCAAGAA
The DNA here is from genome assembly GCF_001515645.1 of Sinocyclocheilus grahami. Lineage (NCBI taxonomy): Eukaryota > Metazoa > Chordata > Actinopteri > Cypriniformes > Cyprinidae > Sinocyclocheilus > Sinocyclocheilus grahami. The sequence goes on along the minus strand of NW_015505864.1, from coordinate 572,333 downwards.
GGCTCTGGCCCTTGTTTGTTCTGTGGCAGTGTGGTGAGCTTTGTCCGCTTACTAATCAGTACAGTCTGTGTTTGTGATAGACCCATATGTTGGCCAAGCTAATTATTTGGCTATTGTCTAGATGTTCCCACATGATGATTGTTAGTAGTCATTTCCAAATTAAAATACAGATAGTCATGTTAATGGAAAACCATTTTATATATATTTTTTTGTCGTTATATATATATATATATATATATATATGTGTGTGTGTGTGTGTGTGTATATATATATATTAAAATGTTATACATTTTGTAATATTTACAATATACACTTGTTCAAAAAATCGGGATCACTATTTTTAAAGAAATAGATACTTCTCATACTTTTGCTCAACAATCACTCATTAATTTGATTTCTGTTTCTGTTCATCAAAGAATCCTGAAAAAATACACTGTTTAATGTTTTCCACAAAAACTAAACATAAATATAAGTTGAAAACAGTTGTTTTAAATTATTATAATATTTCACAATGTTTTTGTTTCTGATTGAAATTTTGATCAAATAAATGCAGCCTTGGTGAACAGCAGACTCTTTTTTTTCAAAAACATAAAAGACAAATCTTATTGATCCCAAACTTTTAAACCGTAGTTTCAGTATTGACTACAGATATTTGCATTGGCCATTGAAAACCCCATACAGATCGATCACTATTCTGTACCAGGTTTAATCTTATGGACCTTGCAAATTTGATTATGAAAGTGATTGGCAACTGTTTAAGAAGCCTTTATCAACACTGTTTAACATATTTAATACATAATTCAGGTCTGTACTACAGAGGAGCAAGAGATACTGCAGCGGGACTCCAACAAAAGTCAAAAGCTCCGTAAAAAACTTATGGGAGGTAAGAAATGAGGTGGTTGTATTTGTTTTCCCCTGACTGGTAGCATTCGTGTGACAGCCTTTGTTTTCTGTGCGTCTCTAGAGGGAACCGAGCGGGAGTATCTCCCCCATCAAGAGGCCAGGATGAAAGCCGGTCTGGAAAAAGCTGTAAAACACAAAGACAAACTTCTGGAGTTTGACAAGAACAGGTCTGGCTGTTCAAATACACTGTTGTTAACCTATTGCTGTAATTGCCAGGGTTAGATTCATTTTATCCTTAGAAATGCCCATGAACCATCTGAAGTATAATGCACACAACATTTACGTTGGACTTATAGATAATTTGAACACTTTATCTTTTTTTTTTAGTGTTAAGAGAACACAAGTCTTGGATGATGAATCCGATTATTTTGCAACGGATTCCAACCAGTGGCTTTCTCCAGGTGAGAGGGAGGCATTACGCAAGCGAGAGGAGGATCTCCGGGAGCTTTGACACGCCTCCCACAAAGACCGCAAGATCACACTAGACTTTGCAAGGAGACGAGTGCTGGATGAAGGAGAGAATTTGACTCCGTACTACCAGAAGTAAGGAGCCACCTCTGTAATTTGAAAAACATTTTTTTTTGTCCAGTTCAGCTTTTGAAGTCTGCATCCTTCGAAGCATGCAATTGGGATACAGCTTGTGTGTGTGTGTGTGTATGTATATATATATATTGTAACAGGGTGAAGAATCACACGACAAGTAATCTAAATCAATACCCCGGAGGGTGGATTAATTGGGGTGATGGGTGCTAGTGAGAAAGGTCCAGGCAGGTGCTCCGGTGCCGTGAGTGCTCTTTTCCGTCTTCCCAGTGCAGAGGGTCCGTGCTGTGCTCCTGTGGGGCTGGTCGGTCACACGCTGCTTTCTGTGGGAAAAATGAGAGGGCGAGTTAGTGCTCAGTCTCATGGAGGAATCTCCCAGATGGCAGGGCTTGTGTGGCTTATGTAGCCGCCGGCTGATGAGGTGCAGCTGTGACCGATCAGCCTGTGATGATGATGGCCAGGTCCTCCTTGCTTATTTCCAGGGCGATGCTGATGAAGCTTTGGGACGCTCGTCACACTCCCCCCCTAAGTGTCGTCCTGGTCCTGTTAATGATATGAGATAGTAGGGGAGAGATAGGGGGGACCACGTCCCACCTGGAAACCCAGGTACTTCGCCTCGGAGAGGGCAAGGTGGCATTTGCGAGGGTTGGCGGTGAGTCCAGCCCTCCGGAGCTCCGAGAGCACCCTCCATAACCGGTCCAGGTGGTCTTCCCATGCTTCGGAGTGGATCACAACGTCATCCAGATAGGCCGCGACGTAGGCCTGATGGGGCCGCAACAGGATGTCCATCATCCGCTGGAATGTGGCGGGTGCCCCGTGGAGGCCAAAAGGAAGGGTCCGGTACTGCCAGTGGCCACTAGGGGTAGAGAAAGCAGTCTTAGGTTTGGCAGAGGGGTACCTGCCAGTAGCCTTTGGTGAGGTCTAACTTCGAGATATACCGGGCCCTTCCCAGCCGATCCAACAGTTCATCCACCTGAGGCATGGGGTATCCGTCGAACTCGGATACCTTGTTGAGGCGATGGAAATCGTTGCAGAAACGGAGGGTGCCGTCCGGTTTCGGGACCATCACGATGGGGCTGGCCCATGAGCTGCGTGATGGTTCTATCACCCCCAACTTCAGCATCTGTTCAATTTCCTCCTCAATAGCTCGCCGACGAGCCTCAGGGACGCGGTAGGGCCGTTGCCTGACAACGACCCCTTGCGGCGTCCGGATGTCGTGCTGCAGGACGTTGGTCCGCCCGGGAAGAGAAGAGAACGCATCAGAGAACTGACCGACCAGGTGCTGCAGCTCCCTCTTCTGGGCAACAGAGAGGTGGGGGTTGACGTCAACAACCACAGGATCAGAGATGGCGAGGGCCGCGAGCTGGTCTATAGTCCCCATCCACTTCTTCAGGAGGTTAATGTGGTAGAGCTGCTCGGCTCTCCTCCTTCCTGGCTGGCGCACCCGGTACGTCACCTGCCCAATCTTCTCCAGCACCGTATAGGGACCCTACCAGGTGGCCAGGAATTTGCAGGCCGCGTTGGGGACTAGGACTCGGTCTCCGGGCTGGAACTCCCGTGGTTGGGCTGCCCGGTTATAGTGGCGCTGTTGGGCCTGCTGCGCCTTCGTCAGGTGTTCCCGGACTAATGGCATGACCCGGTCGATCCTTTCCCTCATCTGTTTTACATGCTCGATGACAGAGCGATGGGCTGCCGGCTGTTGCTCCCAGGCTGTTCATGTCCCCGGGCAGACTTAGGCAACGGCCCCACAAGGTCCATCCCGATGTGCTCGAAGGGCACCTCGATGATAGGCAGCGGTATCAGCGGACTGGGGGGAGGCGTCCTGGGTGACGTCACTTGGCAGGTCGGGCAGGCTTGGCAGAACCGCTTCACTTCGGCCTCTAAAGCCCGGCCAGTGGAAGTGGTCGCGGATCCGCTCGATGGTGTTCCCGGCTCCGAGATGCCCTGCCAAGGGATGGGAGTGAGCCAGCTCCAGTATGGTCTCCGTTTTGGTGCGTGGCACCACCAACAGTCATTTTTCCTCCCCCCTTCGCTGCGTGACACAGTACAGCAGGCCATTTTGCACAACGAAATGCGGGAGAGGGTGGGTACCAGGCTGAACCTCCTTGCCTTCGATGACCCGGACCTGGGTCCATCCATGCTTCAGCCTGTCGTCCTCCCGCTGTTCCTTCCCAAATGAGCCCCCTCCCGTCACCTGTTGGAAC
>NW_015505864.1:567684-568653 GCF_001515645.1 Sinocyclocheilus grahami | reverse complement strand
GCCCCCTCCTGGGCTGGCAGGCTGCATAGCCGTGGCCAGCAGGCGGTCAAACCCTGGCCAGTCTCTCCCGATCAGCACGGGGACGGGAAGATCCTTCATGACCCCGACTTCCACCGGCCAGGCGCCAGGAGTGGCCGAAATGGTCACCCTGCGAGCAGGAACTTGTCGTGTATTCCGTTCGGGGGGCGAGAATCTGCGACTTGACCAGAGTGACCGCACTGCCCGAGTCCAGGATGGCCCGAAACGGCTTTCCATTCACTTTCACTTCCACCTCTGGAGCTCCAACCGGCAGGTCGTGGTGCACAATGCAGCTGGCCAGCCAGGTCCGTGCGGGGACTTCCATTTGCATGGGCTCATCCCACGGAGTGAAAGCGCCGCTCCTGGACCACCCTCCGGGGAAATGGTGTTAAGCCTTCTCCGTCATCATGAGGGTACAGCTTGGGTAGCAGCTTCGCAGCTTGCACTCGGGGGTTCGGCAGTGGAACGCGTTGAGTGGCGGCGGCATGCAGTGCCGCGAGTTCCTGCTCCATCTCTCCTTGACGGGTGGCGAGGTGCTCAACTATTTGTTGCTGGCGGATGCTAACCTCGGTGAGCCGCTGGAGGATTTCGTCCATGGTGGGGGAGGAGCGCTCGTCTGTGACAGAACCCGGAACAAGGAAAAAAAGGTGAGGTGAAGAAGATCGCTTGTTGGTGATTCTTCACTGATTCGCCTGCATTCCCCACCAGTGTAACGGGGTGAAGAATCACACGACAAGTAATCTCATTCAATACCCCGGAGGGTGGATTTATTGGGGTGATGGGTGCTAGTGAGAAAGGTCCAGGTAGGTGCTCCGGTGCCGTGAGTGCTCTTTTCCGTCTTCCCAGTGCAGAGGGTCCGTGCTGTGCTCCTGTGGGGCTGATCGGTCACATGCTGCTTTCTGTGGGAAAAATGAGAGGGCGAGTTAGTGCTCAGTCTCATGGAGGAATCTC
>NW_015505864.1:535034-567476 GCF_001515645.1 Sinocyclocheilus grahami | reverse complement strand
CCTCCCTCTTCCCAGTGCAGAGGGTCCGTGCAGTGCTCCTGTGGGGCTGGTCGGTCACACACAGCTTTCTGTGGGGAAAATGAGAGGGCGAGTTAGTGCTCAGTCTCATGGAGGAATCTCTCAGATGGCAGGGCTTGCGTGGCTTATGTAGCCGCCGACTAATAAGGTGCAGCTGTGACCGATCAGCCTGTGATGATGATGGCCAGGTGCTCCTCGCTTGTTTCCAGGGCGACGCTGATGAAGCTTCGGGACGCTCGTCACAATATATATATATATATATATATAACATATAAAACACACACACACACACACACACACATATATTAGGAATGTTAACGTATGCGATTAATTAAAAATCATAAAATAATTTAATGCAAATAAATTACTGCAACATGTGAAACTGCGCCATTACCGTAGTCTACGTCATACAGTTTGATGATCTTGAAAGATGGGAGTTTATCACACTGAACATCTACAAAAGCGCAAGAACCTGTAACCCTGGATGGTGGAAATTTCTGTTCTAACCCTTTAACAGCATTGCGCTGTGTGAAATACTGACTGAACAGAATGTCAAAACATCCCACCACTGTATGGCCAGATGAAACGCAAACTACATTTCTCAACTAGATAAAGTAGACCGTGTTAGCATATTTTTTTAGAAGTACGATGCAGCCTTTAAGTCCTCATGGGAGGTTTCTACTTAAGAATTCAGAATTCATTATTATGACATGAGGTTATTTTGGCTCGAATAAAATGGAAACATTGGACAATTTATTTTTTTCCCTACTGTAATAAAATTAGTTTCTGCCATGATACTTTAATTGACACCCTTAAATCAAGGCTCAGGGTAAATACGATCAACTCTAAATGACTTGAGGGCATGATATGCAAAAAAAAAAAATTTTGCTTTTGGTTTTGAAAGGTTTGATGAGACAGTCAAGGCCATCAACACTGGTTCATTTGGCCAGACACCAAAACATTCTGTTTCTACTGATCGACAGCACCTCAGAGAGCTCGTCAACCCCAACATCATGCAGGCTGCACCAGAGGTGGGTGCAAATAAGCTGCTTCTCAACAGCATTCTATTTTTTATCAAAAGAGAATCTTAAATGCAAGGAAGATAATGCCATTTTTATTTGAGTTGCTCTGTGTGTATGTGTGTTAATGCATGTGTGTTTGTGTTGTGTTAGTGGGTTGATGTGTCCGGTAGAGGCAGCTGGCGTAAGTCTTCATCCAAGACTGTAAGTGGTACACAGAAAAGTGAGCGCAGCAGACTCAGACTGCAGGACAAAGAGCTGCAGGAGATCTCAGATGGTGGCTGGTGTCTCAGCATGCATCAGCCATGTGCTTCACTGCTTGTTAAGGGCATAAAAAGGTACAGTTCACTTGAAGACCCCTAAAAAAATCATAAATTATGTCATCCCTTGCTCAGGGGGGTCCATACAATTGTCTCTAAAATGTGAAAATTTTCCTCAATTATAAATAATGCATACACCTGCATCTGACAAGAAATTGCAAGTCACAGTTGTTTCGACACACACACACACACACACACACACACACACAAAACAAGGTGTAGTTTTAGTTGAGTTTACTCGATTTGCTTTAGTTCATCATACATAAAGCATTTAATTAGTTCCAGCCATGGAACTAAAGTCAGTTGTTAAATCAAGTTCAGCTAGTTATAATAGCAAGCTAAATATAACTTTTCTTTATATGTTGGATGTTGGCAGTCTAAAGATGGTACTGATTACATCCCTAGCACTCCCATTCCCATCCCACTCTTTAGCACTCTAAAGCCGGGTTCACACTACAGGAGTTTTAAAATCCTAACCGATTATGAAATCTGGTTGCAGCACACACATAAGGAGAATATTTGCAGATTATCTTCCCTCAAATCTTAAACATGCACACACTACAAGATTTGAAAATCATGGCGCATCACACGCCTTATGTGATCTCCCGCAGCAGATCGTCATTGATATTTCAGTGATGTTTACATATGTTAGCTAGCATGCTAGCAGCTTTCTGCACTCACCTGGTACGTTCAAGACTGAGGCGATTTTACCCCAGCGCTTCTCTTTCTCCTTACGGTTTTGATACGTTTTCGACACATTATTCAAACAATCGTGTTACTACAAAACTTCAAGAAGCAGCTTCCTCCATCTCCACTATCCAACGGAGCCATACAGCAGCTGTTTTGTGGTCGCGCATTATATTGTGAAAGTACTGACGTAATCATAGCCATCATCATCCCGATTTAAATCCTAAATATCAAACATGTTTGATATGATCGGGGCGGTTTGTGTGCGAGTAGATCGGGAGGTGCAAGATTCGATCTGTGAATGCCTCACATTACCAGATATTCCATGCCGAACATCGGGACTGATCGAGGGGCTCGACAAGATTTTAGCTCCAATTCTTGGGAGGGGAAAATCGGGGCTAAATCAGGCTAAAACTCCTGTAGTGTGAGCCAGGCTTAACACTTTTTATTAAGGCAACCTGAGTTCTTGTTAGCAGGTCCTCAACCCAAGCATGTACTCGACACTTCACCCAACTCACCCAAAACAGCAACATAACAAACTCTTTTAAAATACCAACATAATAAAACTTTAAATATTAACATGTCTCCCCATTTTCTCATCTTGCTAAAAAATAGGCATAAATTAACACTATATTTTATTCTAAAATAATTAACCCGATCTAGAACCGTGCAAAGCTTGATGGGAAGTGTAAAATTAGTTTTGAATTTTAGTTTTAGTTTTGAAATGAAAACATCGAGTTAAGCCAGAAAGTAAATGTTTCAAGTCAATTAAACATGATGCAATCATTTTTGAACGCTAAAAAACTGATACAGGGGTAATAAATCAAACTGAATTATTTAAATAAAGTGAACAGCATTAAAAAAAAAACATAATTTAATTAAAAGTTGAGTTTAAAACTGGACAGTATAAATTACAATAATTATTTTCATGTCACGACTGATATTAAAATTCTTTACTTTGTGTAAACTTAAAAAAAAAATACAGTTCCATTAAAAATAAATGTATATCACTGATATTGGCTGAAAACAGTGTGTATGTTGTGCATTATTAAAGTAAGCTAAAGCCAACTTTAACAAAAAATGACATTTGAGATGAACAGTGCACAGTTCATCTGAACATTTTCCATTTTCTCTCCGTTTCTTGTGTTTGTGTAGGGTAGAAGGCAGAATGTGGTACACATCCCATAGGGGGCGCCTGTGGATTGCTGCTGCTGCTAACAGACCCGCTCCTCAAGAGATTGCAGAGGTAGAGGCCATGCACCGCCACATTTACAAAGAAGGTGTGTTTAATGTCTTCAAGTACATGGCAGTAATACTAAAGCTGTTCAACTTAAATGATCCCATCAGGCATGTCTAGACTGTAGTGCCTTTGTAATTTCTCCTAATGTTTCGCTTATTTCACCATCCAGAGCCCAAGTTTCCTACGGAGTATCCCACAGGCTGTCTGCTAGGCTGCGTGAACGTCACAGATTGTCTCTCTCAGGAGCAGTTCAGGGAACAGTTCTGTGGCTTTTGCTGTCCCTCTTGGTATTCATCCATACAAAACATTCTATTTCCCTTAAAGTGCTCTGAGCTTGTTTTTGTAAGCAAGCATGGCATCCTGTGCTTAAATCATTAACATCACCTGCTGTCTCTCAGCAGCATCTGGAGCTCTTAGGGGCATTTATATTCTCATAGTGATGTGCTGTTACAAAGCAACTAAATGTCATAAATGAGCCATATACTGTATGTTTATTGTTGGTTTATTTGCAGTGGCTCCAAAACATATTAAGTATAACTTTGCAGATTTTCATGCAGCTTTGTATTGTTACCGTGTCAGTAGTATATGTAAATGAACAATGTGCGCAAAGATATCCCTGCTTATTTGCCAGCAGTTGACAGCTCGATAATGTGTTTCTCATCATCCGGTGGACATTTGCAGGGATCTCCCAGTTTGCAAATAAACTGGGAGATCTGGGTGTGGGTAACACAGAGAAAGAGTACAGATTGTTCATTTACACATACTACTAACACTGTAAATATACAAAGCTGTTTGAAAATCTGCAATGTTATCCTTTAAGCCATATGTAAAAATGTATGCGTGCCTTTGGATTAGGTAGACTATAACACCAAGTTCTAACCAGACACACTGCGACACATGATAAAAGATATGACCACTCGACTGACCTCAGAAGCGCTTTCACTGACAGTACTTCAGAAATCTGAAAATATCTGTCTCATATTGGTGTTATAGAAGGATGGTACAATTTCTGTTCATAATCTGGGATTAAACCACCCAGGCTGTTAAATTGTCACAGTACAACCATTAAACACTTGAAGAAGTTATGTGTGAAATCTTTCAGCTCGGACTGCTCAAAATCTGCAGACTGGCTTGACTTTCAACTAATGGCAACTCCTCCAGACTGCAAATAGGTGCAAAAGTTTGTGTGTTTTCCAGTCTTTACTGTACCCCATGACAACATGCACTGCTTTTGGTTCAATGCGTGGTGTACAAGAATTGCTATTAACAAACAAACCCACCCTGAGAAATATTCACTGGAGTAAAAATTATATATCGAAATTTCACATAGCCTACCAAAACATTTCACAAAAATCACAAAATCACAAAAAAATATATATACTATAACTATAAAATGAAGTGGCTCAAAAATGATATGTAGATATATAAAAGGTCTTTTATCAATTTGCAAGTGGTAGTTTGTTTCATATTTTTTGAATCAGTGACATTCAGACATTTATGCATCATGTGGATGCCAAGACACTTTATCCTAAAACAGCAAGATGTGGTAAGTTAAAAATAGTTTGCGTCTCAAGACTCCTGCTTTTGTTCCATTTCGCTGCACTCTGTCTAGCTGTTTTTGAATTTAATACCATCTCCTGTGTGTACACCCTCTTAGGCTGTACCTGAAGCAACATGATTTAAAAGCAATTAAAAACAGATCAGATTGGATTGAGTCAAATTCGAAGCGGTCAAATACCTGATATACCCACACCTGTGTCCGCACTTCAAGTCAGTTCTATTCTGGTACTGTTTTGGCTCACCACTTGACATCCAATATAAAACCTGGGCTCTGAAGCAAAAAAAAAAAAACGTTTTAATTTCAATTGAATTCCTATTTATTTCTCCACATTAATACTTCGGTTACACTTTACTTGAAGGGGTGTGCATAAGACTGACATGACACCTTCATAATCATGACATGACACCTACATAATCATGACATGACACATTTTTTTTAATGCATGTTTATGACAACTGTCATTAAGTGTCATTTGCTCAGTTATGTAATTTTTAATGCAAAGATGACATTGTTTGAGATGTCTTTGTTATGGGCTATGGTTAGGGGTAAGGATAGGGGTAGGGGTAGGTTAGGGTTAGGTCAAATAATGTCATATTTGCATTAAAAATGACATAACTGAGCGAATGACACTTAATGACAGTTGTCATAAACATGCATAAAACCTCCTTCATATTCATGACATGTGTCATGTCATGATTATGAAGGTGTCATGTCAGTCTTATGCACACCCCTTCAAGTAAAGTGTTACCAATACTTCTTAGCCACTCTTCTAACTCCCTCAATCAATGCTCACAGTGCAGTTGAATTGAGCAGCACACAGCAGTATTCTGGCGTACAAGCACATTCCTCTCTGTCTGTGTCCGCTTCCCCTGCTGTCTTCTTCTGTAGCCTACAGCACACATCCTGCCTCATTTCCTGTTCTCCCTGCATGGCAGGCTCCCTGTAATAGAGGTGTAATTGGTGCTGCTGCAGCAGCGTCTGCCATTGAGATGAGCTCTCCTCTGCTGCGGTTCACAGATCATCTCACAAAGACCATGTCAGGGTCATTTTACGTCAAAATAAAAAAGATAAAATAAGAAATTATGTCTTGTACATCAGAAGACTGAAACCTGTTTTTAGGGCCATGTGGATTTTTGCTTTGTAATGTTATTTAATGACTATTCAGCACATTTCCCCCCAAAACTGGATGCTTGCAGTGTCTTGAGGATCAACTTGAGTTTCTTTTTTGACTGCTCAGGAAAACATGCAAGACATGTTTTATTGTTTTTACCCTTCCTGATAGAATTTGGTATTAGTTTAAATACACTGCTGAACGTAATTTTTTACGAATTGCTCTTTGAAACAGAAAGTTGGGGCTGGACGTATCAAATGACATACTTGTGAACTAAACGACGCTTTTATAGTACTTCACAGCCTAGAAAAACAAAGGGGTCAAAGTTCGGCTAGTTAGCGTATGGTCCATTTAGCCCCTGCTGAGCTTTAAGTAAATGCTGTTTTTTTGCAAGCAACATTTAAATAATAATTTTGAATACTATATTGTACTTTTTTTGTTTTTATTTATGTTATATATGCAAAAAATATCTGAATACATTTTTGCTTTCTTGTTTATTTATAAAATGTATTGAAAATCATATATGCAGCTATAATATAATTATAATTTTTATTTATGGACTTAAAAGCATGAAATAGTTTTTTAAGTGTTGCCGACTGGTTGCATTGCATTTACAGTTCAGGTGATTGGCTAAAAAATGAATGGGAATTCCTAATCCTAATGGTTATCTAAAATAAAATGGAAAAACAAAAGAAAACAAAGCAACTTATTTAATTTTAGCTTGTTGCCTAAAAAATATTTTAAACTATTTTAAAAAAATTAATACAACTATAAAAAATGTGACCCTGGACCACAAAACCAGTCTATTAAGTCGCTAGGGTATATTTGTAGCAATAGCCAACAATATATTGTATGGGTCAAAATTATCGATTTTTCTTTTGTGCCAAAAATCATTGGAATAAGTGAAGATCGTGTTCCATGAAGATATTTTGTAAATTTCCTACCATAAATATATTAAAACTTAATTTTTGATTAGTAATATGCATTGCTAAGAACTTCATTTGGACAACTTTAAAGGCGATTTTCTTAATATTTAGATTTTTTTTGCACCCTCAGATTCCAGATTTTCAAATAGTTGTATCTCGGCCAAATATTGTCCATCAATGGAAAGCTTATTTATTTAGCTTTCAGATGATGTACAAATCTCAATTTTGAAAAAATGACACTTGTGACTGGTTTTGTGGTCCAGGGTCACAAATAAAAAAAGATATTGACAAAAACAAATGACAAATATTGCCAGAACTTAAATTTAAAAAAAATAATAATAAAAGAAATCAGAATAAAATCTATTGTATTTCAATGATACTAAAATCACACTGTTCTCCAGGTGCCTCCTTGAGCAATGATTTGCTACTTGTTTTGCCTGTCAGTGGTAGTTAAAAAAAAAAAATAGTAAACTGTGTTTTGCTCTCAACACAACCTGCAGAGGGAGCAATGCACCATCAGCTCCTCAACCTCAGCAGCCCACTACTGCCATTTTGACTGCTGCTACACTGAAAGCAAAGCCTGAGAATTCTTCCATACTAATTCATGTCCTGCAATTATTTTCATATTGCGCACTTCTACTATTGATAGCTGCATGTTTGAAGCGAGCATCTATTTTCCTAGTTTCTATGATGTCAAGCAGAGGATTTAAAAGGATTATGTCCAGGTGCAGTATCGCAACCCGGCTCTGTCCTTGATTAATTATAAATAAATGAAGTCTATTGCAGCTCAGAGGGCTCTAATCTTTTCTCTTTTATCCAGTGTTAATGTCGGCATGCCATTCTGTCTGCTTTAACCTGGGAGAATATGTCTACCTCGGTGCTTTTGAAAAACCAAACACCTTGACAAATCCACCATGCACAGAATGAATTTGCACAGAGAGGTGAAGGAAACTGTCATATGGAACTGCAGTTAAAGTTCTGGGTTTAAAACAATCAGAAAGAAAAAATCTTTTGATATTTTTTTTTGAATGGTTTGTATTTTTACGCTTATCTCAGCGATTACAATTAGTTTTTACAAACTGATTCTTGTATTGAACATATCTTTAACATTTACATCATTCTTGGTTAGCTCATACTATTCATACTAACCCCCGGTTTCACAGACAAGGCTTAAGCTAGTCCCAGACTAAAATACATGTTTGAGCTGTCTCAACTGAAAATATCTGGCTCTGACATATCTTAAAATACAGGTGTCAAGATGCACACCTGTAATGTTTTCTTCTGAGGCAATTTTGTAAAAGTTGCTTAAATATCTTAATTTAACTAAGGCCTAGTCCTGGCTTAAGCTAAGCCCCGTTTGTGAAACCGGGCCTAATTGTTATAGTTTCAGCTTCAGAAACTAGTTTTCAGGCTGTATGCTAATTTCAGGAAGCAGTGTGCAGTTTTTTTTTAAATGCAGTGTTCATGAAACTAAATATGAATTACATTTAAAAAAATTATAGTTAGAATAATTCAGGAGTTTATATTTTTTTTACCTATGGTTATACCTGATTCGAATCTGATTCCAAATTTTTTGTTTTGATTAAAGCTTTTGTGTTTTGTAAATAATATCATTTAATTTATTGAATGATTTATGAAGTCATATTTATTAATTTGAAAAATTTATTTTAAGTGATACTGACCCTGTGAAAGCTTAATCTCCTAAAAAATAGCATTACATTAGATTACATGATTGTACGACATTAGCTTTTAGTCTTTGTGCTTCAGCTATTTATTGTCCAAGCGTTGGATATGTGTTTTATTGTGCTATTACAAACAGAGCACATTCACAATGTGACTTTCTCATTCGATTTGTACTTAACTTATTTCAAGATAATTTGATGTGCTTTCACATTATTTTGTTTAGAAGCTGTGATATGTTTTCTGCGTGTATTAGTAGGTGCTTGGATGAGTTAATTGACCCACTAGCAAAGCACATAATTTTAACAGTGTTGGATTGGACTAATGATGGATTTGAAAGAATCATATTTTTTTTTCTTTACCATCATATTTGCAATAGCATCAATAATGTCTGATTTCAACAAGCAGATGTTCACTCAAAAATGAAAATTTGCTGTCAATTTACTCACCCTCAGGGCCCTATTTTAACGATCTAAGCGCATGGTCTAAAGCGCACGGCACGGGTGCACTTAGGGCGTGTCCAAATCCACTTTTGCTAGTTTAACGACGGGAAAAACAGTCGGCGTGCCGGGCGCATGGTCTAAAAGGGTTGTCCCTATTCTCTTAATGAGTAATGGGTGTGTTTTGGGCATAACGTGCAATAAACCAATCAGTCTCAACTCCCATTCCCTTTAAGAGCCAGTTGCGCTCGTGCCATGGCGGATTTGCTATTTACACGGCAGAATTTGCAAGCGCAAAAACAGAACGCGTCTCCAGAGATGAAACGGAGCTGCTCGTGCACGAACAAATAGGTAGCCTAATTCTGATACATGCAGTGACTACCCATTATGACATGTAGGCATTTTATGTACCCTATACAATAATAATCTTTTACATTGCAATCCTTTAATTTTTAATATTTGGCATGTTTGTGTGCTGCTGTGCGTCCCAGTGTGTGTGGAATAAGCAGAGTTTATGCACGCTGTGGACCCGTCTATACTAACGTGCTCTTTAAATAACAAAAAAAAACTACTGCACCATTGACTTTAGACCAGGTTTTTGTTGATTAATGGCGCAGTCTATTTCAGTTGCCTCAAAATAGCAATGCACCATAATATTTTGAATGTTTGTGTGCTGCTGCGCGTCCCTGTGTGTGTAATAAGTAGAGTGTATGCGTGTTGTTCACCTGCTTACAGGCGCATATTACTAACATGCTCTTTAATTTAAAAAAATATATATACTGCTCCATTGACTTTAGACCAGGTTTCAGTTGGTCAGTGGTGCAGTCTATTTCAGTTGCCTCAAAATAGCAATGCACCAACAATGCGCCTGAACGCACCTCATTTTCAGACCATCATGCCCATGTGCGCACAAATGGGCGCAAATGCATTTGCTATTTAAACAACGTGGTGCAGGACGTGAAAATGACAACTGCATCGGGGTGAAACTAGCAAAAAACACTTGCTTCGCACCTGGCACTGCATTGCGCAGAGTGTATGATAGGGCCCACAGACTGTCCAAGATGTAGATGATTTAATTTTTTCATGGGAGCAGATTTGAAGAAATTTAGCATTACATCGCTTGCTCACTAATGGATCTTCTGCAGTGAATGGGTGCCATCAGAAAGAGAATCCAAACAGCTGATAAAAACATCACAGTAATCAACATGACTCCAGTCCATCAATAATGTCTTGTGAAGTGAAAAGCTGTGTGTTCGTAAGGAACAAATCCATCAAGGCATTTTTAACTTTAAATGATTTCTTATGACCAAGATATGAGTCAACAAATACATAACACTCCAGTGAAAAAGTCCTCTCACATCAAAATCCACCAACTTATTTGTTTAGAAATGTTTTTGGACTGTTTTCGCTTATAAACAGTTAGGGATGTAACGATTCACTCAACTCACGATTCGATGCGATTCATGATTTTGATTTCACGATTCGATTCGATTAACAAAATGAGATTTAAGACAAATTATAAATTAAATGTGTCCTTTTATTATTGCTTGGACAAAATGCTGCACGTTTCTTTGTGAAATTGAAATATAACACTATAATAATATACTAATATAGCACTTGCATATTACTGCTCAATTTTGTTGGTTTTCATTGCTTCTATTGTCCTCATTTGTAAATCGCTTTGGACAAAAGCGTCTGCTAAATGACCAAATTTAAATATAATGAAAATGTAAATAACAAAACTACATTGAAATTTTAAAACAATAAAATAAATCTCTTCATATAAACAAAATAAGGCTTTGTCTGTGCTCTTTCCATTTAAAATTAGAGGCAACCACTGCATTTTAATCATGATCCAATATGGCTAGGAGCTATACTCTCATTCCGGCTTAATAATCAATGGTTATTTCAATCATATCAATGTAATATCACTGCGCCTTCCTTCGGTCTTAGTGCACGATGTAACTACAGAAGAGTCAAGTTTTAAATAGGAAAAATATCGAAACTCTTTGGTCATTTTTTGAGCGAGATGCTAACGGTCTAATCGGATTCAATGATCTATGCTAAGCTACAGCTAAAAGTGCAACCGCCAGACCTGGAGATCGGCTGAATGGATTCGAAAACGGTAAAACTCAACTGTTTAACTCTAGGAAAGTTGGAAAATGAGCCTATTTTTCAAAAATAGTGGCGTGTTCCTTTAACGGATTAAAGCGTTCACACTGCACACGGTTGCGTTCGGCAGTACATTCAGGAGCAGTGCAGAGATTGTTTCTGCTGCAAGCGCTGAATTAAAGTGACAGCGCATTGTTTGCGCATAGACTAATGTAGTAATTACACATAGTTCCTAGCCTTATCGGCCTAGAAAATCGCAACTTTTCATTTTCTGTCGGTCTTAGTACACGATGTAACTACAAAAGAGTCAAGTTTTAAATAGGAAAAATATAGAAACTCTTTGGTCATTTTTGAGCGAGATGCTAACGGTCTAATCAGATTGAATGATCTATGCTAAGCTACAGCTAAAAGTGCAACCGCCAGACCTGGAGATCGGCTGAATGGATTCGAAAACGGTAAAACTCAACTGTTTAACTCTAGGAAAATTGGAAAATGAGCCTATTTTTCAAAAATAGTGGCGTGTTCCTTTAACGGATTAAAGCGTTCACACTGCACACGGTTGCGTTCGGCAGTACATTCAGGAGCAGTGCGTCTGCAGCAGTGCAGAGATTGTTTCTGCTGCAAGCGCTGAATTAAAGTGACAGCGCATTGTTTGCGCATAGACTAATGTAGTAATTACACCATAAATGCATATTATTAAAGTCTACTGTGTTTCACAGTCAACATAGGCTATGGCGCTTTGGCTAGATTTAAAGGAAAAGAGCACTTTTAGATAAACAAGGCAATAATAGATGGCACTCGTGGAGGTAGGAAAACAAAGTTATTTATGAACCACAGGATTGCTTGTAATAAAGATTTAAATGCAAAAGAAAAGGCAGTAGAGCTGACTGTTTCTGTCAATGGTAAGTTTTAATTTAGAATGTTTGTGATAATGTAAGAAAAGTAGTTTAAATGTTTTGCCACTTGCTTGAGCAACTTAATATATCAATCTAGAAAGTAAAGGCAAAAGTAAAAAGCATTGAATAATGTGTTTCTTATATTTATTGCGTTTAAACACGTCTATGAAAGATTGTATTAGCTACTGCACTGTGTATAAAAAGAATCACAGTGCTGAAAAAGCATTTTAAGTAACAATGTTTGGATTTGAAATCAAAATAATGGATAAATGTTGTGTATGTGGTAAATAGCCACGGATCAGTTGCAGACTCCTGTGTGAAAGCACAGTGAGCACCTGCTGCTTCTGCACCGCTTACGGTACCACACATGGACTGCATGCGCACTGCAAACTGAGTATGTGTGAACCTGGTGTAAAAGGCCGCCTTAAATGTCTAAAATTCCTGATTGGAGTCTTACTATAAATAATTCTACATGATAAAAAGAAGGCTTTAAAAAGATCGGTATCGGTGATCATATCGGCAGATACTGCTTTCTGTGATCGGCGATCGGTGATCGGCCTCAAAAATCCTGATCAGAGCACCCCTAAAATGGACCAGACCGCATGCTGATAGTCCAGCTACACAAGTCTAATTTGTTTGCTTGATAAATTCGTCTAACATTCGATAGTAGCGTGGTTATTGTTTCATTGTTTGTAGGTCTTATGGATTGTGTGACAGTATTAATCTCCGAGCATGAGCTGGAGAGCCCCTCTTTTGTCTTGCGGTTTTATTTGGAGATTAAATTGACAGCGCAAACATCTGTGACTGCCACTGCCAGCGTTCCCACACCCTCTTAGTCTCATTAGCTTTAATGAGATATTGACACAGACACTGGTGTCTAAATTATGCACACTCGTTTTCCGCTGATGTATAAATAGCACAGATGAAATGTAATTGCTCTCCGTTAGATCACTCAGAGGGTGATTATGGAGAGAGGGCTCCGAGCGACTTCTTCCCAGTGATCGGACAATGGTTACCGCCAAGAGAAACATGTCGCTCTCCGGCTGCTTTTCCAGTCCTCGGGCTTGTGGTCTGACTGTGGCAATAACAGCACAACCGGAATCTGCTTGGAATCCTCTTTCTTGCGTTTGTCTTGTTTGCTCAGTAGCTGTTTTCTCGGGCTTTTCGGCGCTGATCCTGCGGAGTGTCAAAAAAGCCTGTGTTTGAGGTACAGGCAGTGTGAGCGCCTTTTCATCCTCTGTTTGAGTCCTCACAGCTCGGAGGCCAACCATAAATCCAGTCTGGGAAGCAGGAGGGGGTGGAATGGGGGTTGAGAGAGCGAGGGCGAGCGAGAGAAAGAGGCTGGGCGTAAATAAAGCTTCCCATAAAAGCCTGAACGAGAAGTGTGGATCCCTCCATCCTGTCCTCTTCCACCCCCTCTGAAAGAGAATTAACGCAGGCTATGTGGCCTCTCCGGCTGTAGTTTGTTCCCCCTCCCACTCAAAGAAAAAAGGCTTGACTGGCTTTGGAGCAGCAGTGGGCAGCCTGGAGGGAGGGAAGAGAGGAGGGCGCTGGTGGGGGTAGGTTTTCACAGACACATACACCATGGCCCATCTGTTTGGAGGCATTATAATAGTCTTGCAGTATTAGAGTGCACAGATTTCATTCAGACACCTTTAGTTATCAGAAGTGATGGTGAAAGAAAGATATCATCTACACAATTCGTGGCTTTGTCTGCATTAGGTATGTTTTTTTTACTCTTTATACAACAGTCATTGTTAATTCTAAATGTATTTTAATTTAGAATATATGTAATATATGATATGTAGAACATATAAAAAAGTACTCCTGGCTCATCTGCCAGTGGGTGGGCCCCACGCATAAAAGTGAAACTCCGCCTATGAATTAATTTGTTTTTGGCTTGACATTTATATAGCCTAAATGCTTTAAATCACATAAAATATCAATATAGAAGGAAATGATCACTAAAAATTTGGCATCTGAGGAAAGCCTATCCTGCCTAATAGTAAGTCACTTGCCATTCTTTTAGGTACTCTCGAATGCTGCATTAGCTGGGCCACCTTTTTGTGATTTGAGCTAAAGAAGCTAAATTTATGACTCTAATGTTGTCAGATTTTATCTCAATGCATTAAAACCGAGTGCACTGCATTTTGAAATACACCTAGACACATTTCAGCGAATTCAAAATGAGAGGTTAATCATTTTAACTGCAGAAAATCATGCTATTAATTGGGATTATTTTAATCTATTAGCCCTAGTTGTTATTTGGAAAAGGTGCTTTGTCTATTGAGATGCAGAACAAAACAGTTAAGCTGTCGCTTATAAGAAGACAGTGGCCGGTTGGCAGGGGGCGGCAGCCTTCGTTAGTGCAAGTTAGAAGGCCAGCTGATGTCTGTGTTTCCTTGTGTGGTAATGTGATATTTATATGCTGAAAAACCTTCCTCCAGTGGGAGAGAAGCCCAGAGTGGCTGAACTGGATCTGAGCCAAACCGAGACAGTCCTTTTTCTCTCTCACGCTATCTTATTCTCTCTCTCTCTCTCTCTCTCACTCTCTCTCTTTCTCTATTGCCCTACCTATCCTCCCCCCGCAGACATTGTTTTTCCCTGTCAGTATAGTGTGTAAGGATGTGGTTGTTAGGAATTCAATTTCTCCAGTAGCTGCCTTCATTATCTGTTGTGTGAAGAGATGCTTTGACGCCCCCTCCCTCTCTCTGTGCTGGGCGTTTTGCCGTGCTGGAGAGGTCAGAGCGTATGTGACTGTGCACTGTGTAGAATGTGGCTGGGGGCTAGGGTTAGGATTTCTTGATTTTTTGAAATTAGAAAGGCTTATTTCAAAATATTTGGAAATTAAATGTTCACCCAAAAATGAAAATGGCTATGGTTTACTCATGTGCATACTCATTTACTCTGGTTTTTTGTATGATTTTTTTAAATCTCTGTAATACAAATTAATATATTTGGAAATTAATGTATTAGTTTGAGCAGCCCAACTGGACCTGATGTAAATTTGGCTCAACTGATAGTGTTTTTGTCCAAATAATGGACATGGGGAGTATTTCAGTTTTTTTCAGTCTATTTGTTTTGTTTAGTGGTACAAATTAGGGCTGGTAAGCAATTAAAATTTTTTATCTAATTAATTACATGATGTGGCGATTAATTAAATCGAATTAATTGCAAATTAACCGCACATCAAATTTGGCTGAGCAATTACTCCCAAAAGATAATTAAAAGTCATTGTTGTGTAAAGCATCAAACAGACATTACAAAAAGTAGCTTCAGCAAGAAATATTTAGTTTGATAAAATTTATTACATATACTTTTTGGTAATGATGACACAATTGTAATTTTTGGGTGGGTGAACTATACCTTTAATAATTAATTTTATTAATTTTATTATTATTACAGTGTAAATATGAAATTATTTATTTAATGAAATGATACTCTAAAAAATAAACTAAAACTGCCAGTAGGTGGTGGTAAATATCTTAATGATTAAGTCATCGAGTCATTTATTCATTCATTTGATTCGTTCAAATTGCTGATTCATTCAGGATCCCAAAAGTTCATTTAAAGTCATTGTTGTGTAAAGCATCAAACAGACATTACAAAAAGTAGCTTCAGCAAGAAATATTTAGTTTGATAAAATTTATTACATATACTTTTTGGTAATGATGACACAATTGTAATTTTTGGGTGGGTGAACTATACCTTTAATAATTAATTTTGTTATTATTACAGTGTAAATGAAATTATTTATTTAATGAAATGATACTCTAAAAAATAAACTAAAACTGCCAGTAGGTGGTGGTAAATGTCTTAATGATTAAGTCATCGAGTCATTTATTCATTCATTTGATTCGTTCAAATTGCTGATTCATTCAGGAATGAAGTAAATGGTTCTTTATGAATGGTCCATTGAATCATTAGGCTTGTTCGACTTGAAGCGGCTCATCACCATCAGACCGATCGGTGTGTGACATCAAAGTACCGCAAGAGAGATTAGAGAGCAGAGATCTCCTTATGCTTTTGAATCACTCTCACGGTACTTTTGATGTCGGTCTGTGCAGCGCCGCTTCAAATCCAGCACGCCTATGGCCAATGGTTCAACGTGCCAAATGGTTCACCCAATTCGTTCAAAATGTGCATTAATGAAATGCCGCTGTGTGTTGCTCGGAGATGAACAGTTCTGCTTTGTCTTTATATTTTCGTTGGCAAAATAGAGCAAAACAGACAACATTGTGTCTAATGCCGAGTTCACACTGCATGATTTTCAAACTCGTCAGATCGCCATTGTTTTCACACTGCGTGACTATCTGTGGTAGCATTCAGTTGCTGCTGTGTTCACATTGCACTATGGCTTGGTGACAGGATGTTACACACTGCATGACTTCACAATAGGAAGAATCGCAGACAGCTCTGTCTGGTCCGCAAACTACGTTTCACAACAAAACACACGTGAGAAGTGATAAGGAAATAACGCGAGAACCCGCGTGCGTCAGACGAGACTGACGAGTTCTCGAGCGAGACTGGAATTATTAAAAAATATATATATAGCCCGCAAATTGTCTGTGAGCTGATTTCCAGCTACAAGGAGTATGATCCAGATTATGCAGGAGGGAGATGCAGGGAACAGGGATTGGGTGTTCTGCAAAGAGAGTTGGAGGTAAATAATTTTGCAGTAACTGTTATGCCGATGTTGTGGCTGGTCAAGCAAATGTTTGTGCTTGTTTCTGTATGGTATAATTGTTCATATATCTATTAAAATACTGATATTCTGGTCTATAACTCCTCCTCGAACTTCCCTCTGCCCTGTATCTTGGTCTCTCATTGGCTGTAGGTCATCGCCGATGTAGTTCTCAGTCAGAAATCATTGCACACAGCGTGATTGTGAATCGCCGAAAGCTCCAGATATTTAATATGCCAAATATTTTGCGGGCATCGCTGACGCATCGGCGATTCCCTCAGATCGCGTTTGATAATTCACACTGTATAATTGTCACTCGCGTGAACGAGCACCGATTTGCCTCCGATTTCGGGCATTTGTCTGCGATTTCGCAAAACCTGTCGGCGAGTGAAAAATCAGGCTAAAATCGTGCAGTGTGAACTCGGCATAAAATAACGCAATATTAACTTCTTACTTACTGAACTGATCAGTATCACATTTGCACTTGTGTGATATTGCTTAACTATATGATGTAAATACGAGACAAAAACTCAAACGGTTATTTTTGCCCCATATCTTGAATTTTAGGGACATTCTAACTACGTTCTCTAGGCTCCCTCATGCAGTGAGTTGTTGTGAGTTGTCCTTGAATAATTTATTTGGGGAAAAAATTATCAATGATTGGGGGGATTTTGTAGCCGAGTAAATCAGCATAGGAAATAAACAAATTACAAGCATAGATAAATATAATAGAACAAAGATACAAATGAAAAAAACTGCTTTATATTTTTCAGGTAAGTCTAACAGTATTCGGGTACAGAAATGGAATAATCAAATGTAAAATAACACTGCATAGTCTTCACTGTATAAATTAAATCTAATAAATCTGTGTTAAAGCTACAAAAGTGACTTTTCTTTGTGTTTTGTTGTTTGATTAACATTCATAACACCGAAAGCCTCAGGAACATTAAACTGCTGTAAACTAATATACTGTTACACATCCATTTTCTTTCTCAATTGTTTCCCTTCACCTAAGCCATAAGCAACTGTGTTTACAAGGATACTTGCAGAGCACAGTGTTTCAGGCACAAATAGACGCGGAAGTGAACGGAATTCGGTGTTCACGTGCATCTGCGTGGCTCTCACCGTGTCTACACCGGACACGAGCGGTGCGGCGCGACACGACAAAATACAATGAACCCATTATAATCAATGATGCTGTCTGTCTACACTGGATGTGGCGCGTCAAATCCCCGACAGTAAACTGATGCCTCGTTCTCTTTATGACGTACTGACACAAAGTTCAAATGATTTGCAAAGGTCGCTTTGTCGCGTCCAGTGTAGACAGACTCTGGGGCCGTTCACATGTCGCGCCTAAAAACACATGGAAAACGCCAGTCGTGCTTTCTCCTTTTCTCCCCGACGATGCGGAAGTTTCAACAAAGGATAAATGGATTTCCAGCACTGAAAATCATGTGCAGTAGCTCTGCTACTAAATGTATTTAAAATGGGTATCTCTGTACAGCTGTTGCGTCCGGTGTATACACCGTGTCTGTGTGTGAGCAAAGAAAACTGTATAAATATAACGATCAGTATACTAAACATTGCACATCCCACATTTTGTCTTGTTCTCTCTCCGCGTTCGTCACTAATCACGCTACGCCGACGTCCTATGTCATCCGCCGGAATGGCTTCCGTTTATGACAGTTAGATGAAGTGAGAGAAAAGTGTTTACTACGTTTGAAATATGGATATTTTTCGTACAAAAATGCATGGATTCGCTACAGGAGGCCTTATTTTCACCCCCCCGGGTCGTGTGAGGCACATTTCATTATGGATGCGCGCACTTCATTTGATGTCTTTTGGACTGTTCAACAGAAACACCCGCCGACTGCAATGATAATTCAATTCAAGTTTATTTGTATAGCACTTTTCACGATACAAATCGTTGCAAAGCAACTTTACAGCAAATTAAGTTTCTACAATATTTAGTGGTAGCTTATCAGTGGTGACTGTCAGTTAATGTACATATGGCAGAAATGTATGGAAAAATCAATTAAAGACGTAAACAATTAAAGACGTAATCAAACACACGATGAACACCATTAACAATGAACAAATAGAGACATAATTAGCGTAGCTGCTGTTCCAACCAAGCAAAATTGATTTGTTTAACCCAAGCTAAAGAATAATAATGTGCATTTGATCAGATATAACTGCAGTACAAGATTATGAGATGCATTATTTGAATGCTTGGCCAAAGAGATGTGTCTTTAATCTAGATTTAAACAGAGAGAGTGTGTCTGAACCCCGAACATTATCAGGAAGGCTATTCCAGAGTTTGGGAGCCAAATGCGAAAAAGCTCTACCTGATAACACTTGGAATAGCCAGGACAATTTTTTATATAACTCCTATTGGATTTGTCTAAAAGAAGAAAGTCATATATACTGTACCTAGGATGCCTCGAGGGTGAGTAAAACACTTTGACGACTTGTGGACTGAAGCACTGCAACACCCGCTGACTGCAATGATAGAGCTTGGAATAGCCAGGACCATTTTTAATATAACTCCGACTGCATTCGACTGAAAGAAGAAAGTCATATACACCTAGGATGCCTCGAG
This sequence comes from Sinocyclocheilus grahami, assembly GCF_001515645.1. Taxonomy (NCBI): domain Eukaryota; kingdom Metazoa; phylum Chordata; class Actinopteri; order Cypriniformes; family Cyprinidae; genus Sinocyclocheilus; species Sinocyclocheilus grahami. Next base: position 548,180 of record NW_015505864.1, on the reverse strand, counting down.
GGTGAGTAAAACACAGACTAATTTTCATTTTTGGGTTAACTAACCCTTTAATGAAGGCCAGCGTGATTGATACCAATACTGTAATACTGTTACTGATGTCGCTATTAAATGCCATTAATTATAGCCATTCAACTTTACAGTATAATTTAAAGGTGACATATCATGAAAATCTGACTTTTCCAGGTTTCAAGTGCTATAATTGGGTCCCTGGTGCATCTACCAACCAAGGAAACGTGAAAAAGATTAACCCAGTAACTTTGTTTGGGTAAGCCTTTTTCTGCAATCGCCTGAAAAAAACGAACGCGTCTAATTTCGCTCCCCACATCCCCTTAACGTAAACTTGTGTGTGAATGAGAACTTAGTTTAGTACTCACATGCCGTGTGACAGCCGCTTTCTGAACGTGTGCACTCAGAAAACCGTATATTAGAAGTTTAAACTAATATGGTTTAAAACGCATGATTTCAGCGCGTTAAACATTATAATCTAAAGCAAACAGTTGTTTTTTAGCAGGTAAGAGCTGTAATGGCGCAGCTCTATTCTGGAAAAGGGGGCAGGGAGCTCTTTTGCATTTAAAGAGACAGGCACTAAAACAGCGTGTTTCTGCTTCCACTCAAAATAGGCATTTTCAAAATGATATAATAAATTATCTGTGGGGTATTTTGAGCTGAAACTTCACAGACACATTCTGGGTACACCTGAGACTTATATTACATATTATAAAAAGGGTCATAATGTGTCTCCTTTAAAATAATTATTTTTAATATTTAATAGGTTTTGAGAAATAAAATTACTTTGAATTTGTGAGCTTAAAACAATCTTCACATAAACTATAAATTGCATATGCTTAAACTATAAATTGAATATAGAATAATCTTTATTTAAGCCACAAAATCAGTTAGTGATTTCTTTTTGTTTCGCTCTTTGATTTGCGTCAGTGACACAGACAGCAGCAGGTATCACTTTAAAAGCAGTGCTGTCTTTTTAAAACCTGATGCACATGACGCGGATCTGACACACATCCAGTTGTCTCACAACTCTTTATGGTCATTTAGAACTTTTTAAATAATTGAAGACTGTGTTTACATGTTCACTTGCCAAAAACGGGAATTTTGACATCATTTTGTGTGTTTTTGTCTGTTGTCTGCTGTCTGAAGTGGCTTTCTGTGCATGTGTGTTGGATGCCTGTGTTCACAGAGAGCTGCTTCTCAGACAGCACGTCAGTTGTGAATTAAGTTTTCATTTGCGTCTTATCATGCTTGATAGCGTTGTCATATAGTCTACTGTAACACTAGCAGAAAGAATGCCAGGAAAAAAAAGAATGCTGTGTTAATTGCGTGAAATGTTTTTAATGCGTTAAACTGAAAAAAATAATTAATTGCACAATTAACATGTTAATTTTAACAGCCCTAAAATTTCAACAAATTAAAATACTCTAGTAGTGTTTTTTACATGGGTAAATGTCACAGTATTTAGGAGTTAATGAATAAATTCAGGGATATTGACAAATTCTGAGGTTTTACAGAACATGCATAAAGCATTTTAGAAAAATAAACTTAAATACAGTACAAAGTGAAAACCTGATGTTTCATTATCAATTATAGGGACATTCAAATTGGCCGAAAACAGCCCATGCCTGTTATCTTGGACAAAGCTTTTATTGCATTAATTAATCTACACCATTTCATTTAGATCAGCGTTAACCGCAATTGATGGTGCTTTGTCCTACATCAATGTTGTTTCAGTTGGCTGAAGGATTTGTTCTTAAAGATCGTTGTTATGGTCAATGAGGGGTAGTTTTTCACTTTTCCTCATGAATGGAGGCCGTGTGGAGTCCAGCAGGTGCTCAGCTGGGTCTGTTAAAGAACTGTGGCTCTGTCTCCCACCCCGCAGTAATGGTAGGTGTCGGCCTGCACCACAGCTACTGAATTGAGGCGACGTTAATGCGTCTGACATTCTCCTCCCTTATCCCAGCCGGTCCTCGGTCGTGAGTCAGAAGCTGTCAGTCAGAGAAAGACACAGGCTGTGCAGCGCTCACCTCGTCAGCCATACACTACAGCGCTGCTCCATAGGCATCTGTCTTCCTGACAGGCTGAGCAGAGAGACCCGCTGAGGGTGTCGTGGGTCAGAATGTACAAACTTGACTGTGTTATTGTGGAAACGCATGTCCCTCTAAGCCAACCCCACCTTGATGGATCAAAGACGTGGTGCTGCTTTCATCCTTCATCCTGTTTCTTGTCAGGGCTGCACCTTTTACGGGAAGGGATGTTGCACCCTCTTAAGCACTATTCCTCAAAAAAACACCTTCTTCTTTTAAGGGATTCGCTAATGAACTGCCCTGCAGAACTAGTGCTTGTTCTACTGTTTCCCTGTTCAGCTGATCATGTTGTGGCTGAACCCTCCCTGCTCTTTCCCATTCACCATTTCTCCAGGTCTGTTTAATGAGGTGTCGGTAGAGCCAGGGGGGATCTGGATGAAAGGCATGCTCTCGTGGCCAGTCAGTCTCCCTCTTATGGGACTTTGTGAGAGCAACTGGAAGTTCACCGTAGGGCAACGGCTTCCAGCAGACATAGATGGGCTGAGGTCCAGGACCTCAATCAAAGCAAACATTCAAGTCTACTTACTGACACGCTCACAAACATATCTCTTACTTCATGTCAAGACCTCTGGGTGAGGACCTGTGAAGAAACGGTTGCTCATTGGACTGTTGTCATTTCCCAGTTCTTGACATGGTCCATGTTGACAGATGAGGCGAGATTTGTGGGGCTGATAAGATTTATTTCAAAAGTGCATTAAGTTTAACAGAAGAATTTCCTGCTGAGCTTTGATCCAGATGGAAGCCTACCCTTTAATAACACTCTTGAGAAAAACCAAGTTGTGATTTTTATTGGGTTTCGATGTCAAACTCTCTCAGAGTAGTGAGGTTTGCTATGTTTGCAGTTTAGCAGCTATCATTACTTGAAAGAAAGATAGAGTTCCACATATGCTCTTTGCAGCGTTTGAGTTCAAAGGAGCCGGCTCGCATTCCACAAGGTTGTAAATGTATCGGGTTACCATGAAACCAGGGTCTTGTTCGGCGTCCTGGGGTGTTACAAAGTATTTGTGAAATCTAGCTAACAAAATATATATTGTGTGTTGGAGTGTTCCAGACGCTACATAGGCATGTCCATTTTGATGGTTTTGACTTCTCTGGACACTGACAGTTAAATCAGCAGAGTACTTGGGATGAGATGGAGGTTAATGGACCACGTTCTGTCTAAATCACTTAGAGCAGTGGTTCTCAAACTGGGGTACGTGAGATGACGGAGGGGGGTACGCAAACAAAATTCTGAGTTTTGGCATTCATTTAATTCTACCCCAACTTAAAAGTAGGCCTAACATTAAAACCAAACGTATTTCTGACAAGCAAAATGCCACTTCTAATGTAAAAACAGGAAAATGGGAGTGCCGTAAGTAAACGGTCAAATACATGATATCCAGTCAGCTTACCTCATCTTTTGCGGTCAAAACTGACTGCATCCACACAAGCAGTATGCATGTGATAGGATGCCTGCTGAATATGCTGCTTTAGCAAATCGCGCTGCTGTTCAATATATCTTTAAAGTAGATCTTCACTTAATAGCATGAAGAGCAAATATTGACACGGACTGAGATCGATTGAAACTTTCTTCGATACAGACACACTGGTGCATGTTATTGTTTTCATGTTTAAGATGCGAGCAAGAATGCAAATTTCCCTGAATATCCAAACGATGGCAAATGTGCCATTCATTTTTACAACAGTTCAACAAAAAAAGGTAATATTAAGTGAACATTTTAAATGTAGCCTACATTTTAAACATAATATTGTCATGTTTGTTCTATTTTGCAACTAAATAATAGTTTAAACAAAATCCATATCATCTGGTGTGCGTCTCCAAGCAACATACAGCGGTGTTTCTTTAGTGAACGAATCTGTGGCTTTAAACGATTTGGAGAGTCAGTGATTAAACCCATTCATATAACTACAGCATTTTGCTTCTTTACTGAATGAATGAATGACGCGATGCCTGGCTCATTAAGACAGCGACTTGCTGCCACCTATTTGCGGTTTTATTTTTAAATCTAAAAGTATCACTTCGATTTGCCATCATTTATTGCTTTATTTATTATATTAATAATACACTTAATGGAATGTTAAGAATATGACATAAAACATGACATACAATTAATAAAGATAGATAATATTTGCCTCTATAAAGGTAAAAAAAAAATGCACCTTTAAATCAATTTAAGGGGGCAAATTGTCCTTTAATAGAAAAGGTGTGACTGCGGTCTAAGTGGAAGAGCGGGGGTACACAGAAGAATGTTAAAATGCCCCAGGGGGTACGCCGCTGTAAAAAGTTTGAGAACCACTAACTTAGAGGGCTCACCAACGAGTCACATGCACAGGCTACACATTCAAACGTGAACATGAGGCTAGAGGCGAAATAATTTGGACTGCATCCACATCCAAAGTCCAGGCGGACCCTGCTGTTGACACTGCGCAAGATGTAGCAGCAGTACAGTAGAGCTACACCATTAATCGAAATCAAAATGAAATTGCAATTAAATTGTTCAGTTTAGTGCGATTTATGAAATCATGAAAGCTGTTATGCGCAGCTTGTCAGTGAGGTACGTCTCTGTGATCAGTAGTAAATGCTTGAGGACAACCCAAGTTGTTATCAGCGCTCGGTTCAGAAGCCTGCATCTCTGATGGTATGGGGTTGCATGAGCGCGTGTGGCATGGGCAGCTTACACCTCTGGAAAGGCACCATCCATGCTGCAAGGTATATCCAAGTTCTAGAACAACATATGCTCCCATCCAGACGTCGTCTCTTTCAGGGAAGACCTTGCATTTTCCAACATGACAATGCCAGACCACATACTGCATCAATTACAACATCATGGCTGCGTAGAAGAAGGATCCGGGTACTGAAATGGCCAGCCTGCAGTCCAGATCTTTCACCCATTGAAAACATTTGGCGCATCATAAAGAGGAAGATGCGACAAAGACCTAAGACAGTTGAGCAACTAGAAGCCTGTATTAGACAAGAATGGGACAACATTCCTATTCCTAAACTTGAGCAACTTGTTTGTAAATGATTGAGCCGCTTATAATGTGGATTTGAAAAAGCAACATGCGTCAGATATCGCAGAATCACAGAACCGTGCTTCACTAACGCAAGTATACAAATCCTGACGTGAATGCTTGGCCAATGCATTGCAAACATGGTTGATCAAACCTCTGTACTCAAGGAAGCTATAATAACAATTAAGTGTCTGTACAATTACATTGGATGTTTCTGTTCACACATTTAGCAATTGTTGTATTGTATAAAGATTCTTTACACTCTTGCCTCAACAGCTCCCTATAGTGACCCAAGTTGCAGAATGAGTTGCATTTTGACACTTTTTTTGGAATGCAAATTGCACCTAATCTTCTCAAAAATGCAGTATTGAATGCTCTGAATTGAAAGTCAACTTAAAAATAGTTGGCCTCCCAACTCTGACTACACAACTAGGACAGACATTAAGCTTTGTTGTAACCAAAAACAACCAAAAAATAAAAGAAAACATTTTTTTAAAAGGTGATTAAGTTTAAGGCATTCAATTTTTGTGCTTTACTGATCTTGGCTGGTCATTGCTGTCACTTCCATATACTCAAGTACTCAACAACTTTTTGGGCATTATATCAAGTGTACATAGCATCAGATGCAGTATACAGGCTTTTACTGAATGTTAGCATAAATATCTTATTTTGAACTTTATCGAGCACCACTTTAAATTTAACATTGCTGCCTGACAGAAATTGCTTTGAGAATATTAACATAGTGGACTTGTTGTGTCTAACTCAGCATCTGGTCGATTCTTAGGCGACCTTGTTTTCTCATTGCTTGTGGTTTGTTCTCAAAGGTGAGGTCATAGGCAAAGCTCAGGGGCCTGAAACCGAGCAAAACATTTAGACTGCATAAATCTTTACCACAAAAATAAATGACCTCATAAAATATTTCATCATCTTGTGAAACTGCATTTTTCCCCCATTCGCTAAGCAATGATTTTCAGTAAGTGAAGGTCTGTCGAGTGCTAATGTAGAACCTGCAATTCGGCCAGCTCTGGCTCCATTGGAAGCCTGCTAGTGTTTCATTTTGCTTATGCATTTTCAGTGGGAGCCTGATTCAGTGACTCTTTTTTTGCATTACAACGACGGGTTTTACCCTGCCCAGCTGCTCCTGGAAGTTTTGTGCTGCTGCCTCTGAGAGGAACATTACCTGTTCAGTATGCATTAAGGCGAGCATTTACAATCAGCTTGATTGACACAGTGGCAGCCTATGAAGCGGTAATAGCTGGACATGAATTTTCTTGTGGCTGAGACATAAATTATGTAAAAACACTAGTGGCAATGTTGGACAGTGCTGTATAATTAATTTGCACTCCAACTTGACACCAGTTGTGTTTGTGTGTGAAGGAGTATGTTTAAATATTAATCACTGCAGAACTCTTCTACTGGAGAGAGAGCAACTCTGCCTGCCATAAATATAAATAACTGCATTTCAAAAGTTTCTGTTTGGCTGGAATGGTGTAGGCCTACTGTGGATTCAGCTTTCCAGATCTAATCGTCTTGAGTCATTAGCATTTACAACAAAACTAAAAAATAATCTCTTTATTAAAACCTGACAACATGAGAAAACCACATTCAAATTTCAGCAAAATATCAGCAGGTTTTTCTCCAATGTAGTGCAAGATCCTATTTCTTTACAAAGACTTCACCCCCTTGGACCCCAAAGCGATTCCATTGGCTGAGACAGCTTTTAATACAGATTCACTATTAAGTGCATGAATAGAAATAATAGAAATTCATTTTACCAATTATTTAGTCATAAAAGAGTAATTTTTTTAATTATTTTATACTGTTCTCTGAGGACCACTTATAATGTTATCAAGATTTTTACATCAAAAAACATCATTTAGAAGTAATACGCTATTTTCTATCTTGTTTTTGACCCACCTCATCTAAACGCTCTGTTTGAATTGATTGTAGACTCAGAAGAAAACTCCCACTGCTATTATTGGCCAACAGTTGTGTAAAATGAACTGAACAAAGGACCGAGTTCTTATTGACGCGCTCTGGAACTTTATTAAAAATAAAGTTCATCAAATAAAGTTTATAATTTGGTTTCAGCGTAAACCTGCGTTTGCAGATTTTGTAATTTACCTACTACATGCGCGAATCGGTGGGCGGTGCTAAACAGGCAGAGATGTAGAAGCAGGTGTTGATCTTCTATGGAGGTGGTGTTTAGCCACACTGTTATGTCATAAAATGGCACATTTTACAATCACTATCGGCCGATAATCACTTTGGGATATTTGATTGGCAGTCTCTATAAAGGCCGATCTCAAAAAAACGATCTCAAGCCTGCCGTGAGAGGTTTGGCATGACATGCAGTGGCACTGTCTGAGTCTCTGTCCGGCATGGGTGAAATAATTATAATGCTGAAGGTGAGGTACAATTCATATTTCTTCATTAAATAACTTATAAAGTAATTTGAAAACTTTCTGTGAGACATAATTTCACAAACAGCGTGAGTTAATCACCGTGCGCGCTCTCTCTTTCTCTCAAAATGTGCAAAAAATGGCTTCAAATCACATCGCGTCTGCACTATAAGTGAGCTGCAGACGGAGTATGTGTGAACCCGGCGTAACACTGCCTCACATACAGCTCCCGAAATCAGGCTTGTGCTGTGTGTAAGCTATTGTGCCACAATTGCGCGATTGTCAAAACAAAAATGCAGTGCATGATCAAACATTTAGGTCAGATAAATATATATTTTTGAAAAATGTCTAAAAAATGCCCCCCTCCTCCCCTCAAATAAAAAAATCCCCTCTCACAAGAGTCACCAAAGAGGGGAATTAATTTTCAAAAATGAAATTCAGGGCCTGAATAAATGTCTAAAAATCTTGATTGAATCATCACTATAAATAATTCTACATGATAAAAAGAAGGCTTTAAAAAGATCGGTATCGGTGATTGTATCGGCAGATACTGCTTTCTGTGATCGGCCTCAAAAATCCTGATCGGAGCACCCCTATTCACAACCTCATTTTGGCAGACTGGCTTCAATATAGGCTGTTTTTAGACTAACAAGAAAGTTTTGAGTTATGTTTTTATAGCATAATGACCTCTTATGTGTCAAAAGAGCAAGGGAATTTTGATTTCTCAGTTAATGACCCCTTTAAGCTAGGGTCACATTTACCACTGTTCAACTATTTTTTACAGGCAACAAACAGTCATTTCATAAAGAATTTAGGAATTTTAGGAATAGGAATTGTGTGTGTGAGAGCAAAATATTTCCCTAAATTAGATACATCAACGGAAAGCTGTTTAGTTTAAAAGGGACTTCTGTTGTGAGCAGTTCTTCATGCATTGCTACACTGTTGACGATAGACAGTGGACATTTTTGCCCACAAAATTTTGCTGGTATGTGACCGCACATTTAATCCTGAAAATGTGTTTTTATAAATCAGATAATCACACATTACCAAAGTAAAAATAAAGTTAAACAAATCCCTTTCTTTGTGTTTTCAGTTTATCTGCCAGTTTATCTTAATATTAATTGGTTAAGAAAAGCTATTTTTCAATTTAGCTAGAAAAATATGATAACACGCTTTGCATGTATGCAACCATAAGATGTTGAGCTTAAATGCATTAAACAACACTCATCTGACAGTAGGGCAAGCCACATAGGCTTATGATTTAGTTTGAAGCACTTAATATAAAGCATATGTCATGTATAAGACAACTTGGATTGTGCACTTTTCCAGCAGCATCTCACGCTGTGTCCTTAGTTATATTTGCAGCATCATTGTATATGAATATAAATGATAATATCCCATTCTAGAGGGAAAACTCAGTTTAAAATTACATTTCACACACAGAGAAGTTCCATGCATGCAGTGGTTAAAACAACACTATAATGGAAAGACCCATGCTGAAAAATTGCTATACAAATAGGTGTACTGTTATACCTTTCTTCATGGAACATGATTTGTTTTCTAAAAATATTCATATTAATATTGTATTTTCCATACAATGTCAGTATATAGTGAGCATGTTCCAAAAACGATAAAATAAAAAAAAACGCACCATTTAGGTCACTAATAATTCCCACCTCTCTGAACAGTGATGACTTAAATTTGGGTCTGTTCATCACACAAAGTTAGTTGTTATAGTAGATATATCCACTTTTATCGTGCATTTCCCCCTTCCTTTTTGAAGCTTGACAACCTGTAGTTGACAACTGTCTTAAACATTACATTAATTAACACTTATTTTACACAATATTTTCTCAAAATTCTCTGCAAAAATGTTTGCTATCAGTTGACAAGCTGTCAGTTTTTACAGAAGAGAGAGCTAACATTTTTATTAATAAAAATATCAGCCAATTAATCAGCCTCTCAAGAATGTCTATCAGTTTCATTGAGGTATAATAGCAGTAAGAGCTCCGAAAGCTGTTTGTTCTTCTTAGTATTTCATGGTTTATTCACTGTTAGCCGTCACGAAGCTGGAATGCTGCTCAGGCATTTTTCTCACTATAGCTCCCAGATGGTCTTTGGCTGGCAGGGGTTTACAGGCTTTTTTCTCCCTTGTTTTGTTTTTTTGAAAAGGCTGCTGAGCTTTTTATTTTCCACTGAGAGTTGGTCTTATGCTAGTGAAGTACATTTAAAATTGTTGAAATAGAGCATGAAAGCAGGGATTCTGACAGCCTGCCTTTTTCTCTATTCCCTTTTTCTTTTTAAGGACCTCTTCCTTAGTGCTTCTCCTGTATCAGGGCATCTGTGCCAATGAAGCCTTTTTATTTAGCTGAGATTGAGTGCAGCCAAGCGGGCTGGCCCTATTACCACTGTGCCACAGTGCAGGAGATTGCCTGCCTCGGCCATCTAATTGCGGACATCAGCTGAAAGGCTGTTGCTCTGCAGTGGTGAGCAGACAGCCAGTCTCAGATTAATTGCTCCATTGGCTAGTTAAAGCACCAGGCTGTCTTTGTTTGGAGACGTGGGGGAGGCTTATATGCTATGGTGTGCTCTGTCTGCTCACTAATCTTATAATGTTCCCTGGCAAGGGCTGCTCACCCTTTGCTGCCCTCCTCTGCACTGGACAATATGAATCTCTCATCACACTGCTTATAACTGGGACACACTGGCAGGATCCCAGCCTGGAGAAAAAATAAAGTTTTTCCACTTATCTGGCAACCTGTCAGCAGATAGTTGTGGCTGCGCATACATTTTGCACGCCACTGGTTGAGTGTTTTGGAATACATACGGACATGGTGTGAGCTGTCTAAAATGCTCTTCGGTGAAGGGCTTTTACATCATGTTTTCCGTTTTAAAGGAGTTTTTGTGGGTTAAATACAATTTAAGCTCAGTTGACAGCATTTGTGGCATCATGTCAGTTGCCACAAGAAGGTATTATCAACTCGTTCCTCAATTTTTAAAAACCAGAGAAAATGTGTGTACAATATTACTCTTGCAGTGGAAGCTTAGCAGGCAATCGTCCAGAACCAAAAAGCAAAAAAAAATAAATGCTACTGTTACCCTGTTTTAAATGAGTAACTATAACACTTAAATCAGTGGGTCAACAAAAATATAAATTCTGTGCTTAATTATTCACCTTTGTATTGCCCCAAAGCCATGTGACTTTCTTTCTTTCATTATACTCAAAAGAAGTTTTGAAGGTTGTACTAGTCGCTCTTTTCCATACAGTAACATGAATGCGGACTGGAGTATTCAGGCTTTAAAAAGGGCAAAAGAGCAGTATAAAATTTTAAATGGAAGTAGCCCATATGACTTGTGCACTATGTTCCCAGCTTTCTGAAGCTATATAATAGCTTTGTGTGATGAACAAACTGTAATTAATGTCATTATTCTCAGACAATTTTCCGATCCAGTGAGCTGTTAATTACTGCATCCCGATCATCTAGTCAGTGAGTTGAAAAACTTGAGAAATTTATTTGTCAGACTGGTGAATGGTGAATGAAATCGTTCATGGCGGTGTTTGAACCAGACTGATTAAATGAAATTACAATTTTGCAGTCAACTCAAAACATGAATGGAGTGAATATCATGAACACGTCAAGAAAAGCAGGGGCAGACTTTCGGTGGATAACAACTTGAAATTGTGGTCTGTTCCTCACAAAACTATTATATAGCATCAGAAGGCTAATATTGACTTGTAATATGGTGCACAGACTCATGGAATGGTGAGGGTTGGTAAATGATAACAGAATTCCTTAAAAGCTGATATATTTTGTAATTGCAAATAGGGGTCGACCGATTATCAGCCTGGCCGATTATCGACGCCGATATTAAGCATTTTTATGATTATCGTATCGGTCATTTTCAAAACCGATTTGCCAATAAAATAATTACATTTTGAAACATGCTATCTGGCTCTGATGCAGCCTGTCAGAACTCACCACTCTGTGGCCTAGAGCAATCTCTGCCCACCGCCCATCTGATTTGTTGGGAGTCACGAGTCCGACCAATCAACGTGGAAGGCTAAAGGCACTGCAAGTTTTGTACTCACACCGAAAGCGCTTGCTAACTGGAGCTGCTTTAGTGATCATGCATCAGTTGTCTCTCTAATGGCAGCAGCAGACGATGCTGAAGTTGCAATAAATCACAGTCCACTACACTGAAGTTGCAAAACACCTCAATATTATCTATTTATGGTTTCCGCGATAGGGAAAACGCGGATGGAATCGCGGAATCCAGTCATATAAATGGAATGTACTGTATAACGTGGAATGTCACGGAATTTGTCAAAGTTTGGATGAATTAATCAAAAGTAGGTCAGTACACTTAAATCGACTCGCGCTATGGACTAGTATCTGTAAATATTAAGCCGCAAATAGACTATTTAAATATGAATCCTGCGTGTCTCTGTATCAGAATCAGAATCAGAATCAGAATGAGTTTTATTGCCAGGTATGTTTACACATACGAGGAATTTGTTTTCATGACAGAAGCTCCACAGTGTAACAGAATGACAGTGACAGAACAAAAACACAGATAATAAAAAATAGAAAAATAGAACAAGTAAATAAGGAATAAAAATATACAAATCGACAATTGTATGTACAGGTATATAACAATAGACAGTTGTATGTACAGGTATATTATGTGCAAATTGAAATGTAGACTGAGTGTGTGTGTTAGATAAATAAGTGTATGAGTGAATAAATAGTGTGTGTTCCACAGTTATTGTCAAGTGTTCATGAGATGGATGGCCTGAGGGAAGAAACTGTTCCTGTGTCTGGTCGTTCTGGTGCTCAGAGCTCTGTAGCGTTGACCAGATGGCAACAGTTCAAAGAGGGAGTGTGCTGGATGTGAGGGGTCCAGAGGGATTCTGCCAGCCCTTTTGCTCACTCTGGACAAGTACAGTTCTTGGATAGAAGGGAGGGTTGTACCAATGACTCGCTCAGCAGTCCGGACTACCCTCTGAAGTCTTCTGAGGTCAGATTTGGTAGCTGAGCTGAACCAGACAGTTATTGAAGTGCAGAGGACAGATTCAATAATGGCGGAGTAGAACTGTTTCAGCAGCTCCTGTGGCAGGTTGAACTTCCTCAGCTGACGAAGGAAGTACAACCTCTGCTGGGCCTTTTTCACAATGGAGTCAATGTGAGTGTCCCACTTCAGGTCCTGAGAGATTGTGGTGCCCAGGAACCTGAATGACTCCACTACAGTCACAGTGCTGTCCATGATGGTGAGTGGGGGGAGTGCAGAGGGGTTTCTCCTGAAGTCCACGGTCCGGGTGTGGGGTGTTTTTTCAAACCTGCAGTAGAACTCGTTCAGATCGTCTGCCAGGTGTTGATTCTCCGCAGTGTTGGGGGATGGTGTCTTGTAGTTGTTTTAGACTTTTAGACTTTTCCACACTGATGCTGAGTCACTGGAAGAGAATTTAATCCTTATTTTTTCTGAATAATTTCTCTCTGATCTCCTGATCTCCTTTTCCAGTGTGTATTTAGCCTGTTTATACAAGACATTATCCCCCTTCCTGTGAGCATCTTCTTTGGCCTGACGGAGCTGTCTGAGTTTTGCAGTGAACCATGGTTTGTCATTGTTGTAAGTTA